>NC_092166.1:82878041-82910541 GCF_045791955.1 Oncorhynchus clarkii lewisi | reverse complement strand
CTGCCATCAGTCTAGAGACAGCCCTCGGAAATTGACTAGCTAGTTGAATGATCAAATCAAATCAAACTTTATTTGTCACATGCGCCGAATACAACAAGTGTCGACCTTAACATGAAATGCTGAATACAACAAGAATCGACCTTAACATGAAATGCTGAATACAACAAGTGTCGACCTTAACATGAAATGCTGAATACAACAAGGGTTGACCTTAACATGAAATGCTGAATACAACAAGTGTCGACCTTAACATGAAATGCTGAATACAACAATTGTCGACCTTAACGTGACATGCTGAATACAACAAGGGTTGACCTTAACGTGAAATGCTTTATTTACAAGCTCTTAACGGTGCAGTTCAAGAAGATAAATAAACTACTTTTTATTTTTATTAAAGAACAAAAAGTAACACAATAACAACACTATATACAGGAGGTACCGGTACCGAGTCAGTGTGCGGGGGTACATGTTAGTTGAGGTCATTTGTACGTGTAGATAGGGGTGAAGTCACTATGCATAGATAGTAAACAGCGAGTAGCAGCAGTGTAGAAACAAATAGGGGGGGGGATCAATGTAATAGTCCAGTGGCCATCTGATTTATTGTTCTGCAGTCTTTTGGCATGGGGGGGGGGGGGGGGTTAGAAGCTGGTAAGAAGCCTTTTGGACCTAGACTTGGCGCTCTGGTACCGCTTACCGTGCAGTAGCAGAGAAAACAGTCTATGACTTGGGTGACTGGAGTCTCTGACAATTTTATGGGCTTTCCTCTGACATCGCCATCCTGGATGGCAGGAAGCTTGGCGACAGTGATGTCTTTCTGAAGGTCCTCTCTCAGACTGTCTGTCTTAATTTCTTCTCTAGTTATGATTTACACAGCTGCAATGAACCGTCATGGTAAATAATGCTATTTGTTTTTAACTGACTTGCCTAGTTAAATAAAGGTTAAATAAACAAAATTAAAAATAAAAATCCCAGAGCTGTGCTGTATGACAACTGCCAACACACACACACACACACACACACACACACACACACACACACACACACACACACACACACACACACACACACACACACACACACACACTGTAAAGGGGTTATCGTGATTTTGACAGTAGCTTGCAGGCAGCTCGTGGCAAGTAAAATCATTTATTTCATTTTACAGTACACCTATTATAATTTAAATACGGTATCAAAGCAAATTCTGTGTAATGACAAAGTATTACACTGTACAATGTACTGTATTGTACTGTAAAAAAAAAGAAAGTAAAACAAGTAAATGCTATCATAATGAATTAATTTATGAAATTTGTTGAGGGGAGGGGTTTGTTTTTCCACAGTACTTTACTGTAATTACAAGGAAATTGGTGCAAGCAGGTTGGCTGCTGGGTAAAGTGTTTACCCACTACAGTATATTCATGAATATTCTTGTGTTTTACTATTACTGTCACATCTAGAGGCCAAACTGGCTACAGGACGAACAAGACCAGAAGGACATGGCCAATTGGTCAACCTTTAAAGGTTTAAAGGGAAATTCCACCCCCAAAACTATATTTTGGTTTTAAATACAAAATGCATCCTTCCGGCTGTATTTCGAAAGTTACGTATCTTCAACAACTTGATTGCTGATATGCAATCAAGTTTTTGGGGTTATGGACTAATGAAACACATGGCAACGGATATTTTTGGGTTGTGTTTTCCTTTAATAAGGGGCGGCAGGGTAGCCTGGTGGCTAGAGCGTTGGACTAGCAGCCGAAAGGTTGCAAGTTCAAATCCCCGAGCTGACAAGGTACAAATCTGTCATTCTGCCCCTGAACAGGCAGTTAACCCACTGTTCCTAGGCCATCATTGAAAATAAGAGTTTGTTCTTTAACTGACTTGCCTAGTTAAATATAGGTTAAAAAAAAAAGACTTGCTGGCACTCTAATCTTTATATTGGTACAACATTCTCACTAAAGGGTGCAACAAATATAGCCTCTTAGAAGGCACTCCTCAAATATATTTTAACATGAAAGAAAAAAACAATAACATGCACCCACTAGTGTTCTAAAGGATTTTGTCGCTCCAACAAATACAGTAAGGTACTGTATTCTGTGGGGTGTATTTACAGTACCATTCAATATACAGAAATTCCTTCCCCACCCACAACATTTTCCCACAATGCAACATCATTTAAAGTATACTGGAGTGTTTTGCTGTTGATAATACAAAAACAATTATACGTATCATTTACAGTTTTCTGTTACAGTGCACACACACACACACACACACACACACAAACACACACACACACACACACACACACACACACACACACACACACACACACACACACACACACACACACACACACACACACACACACACACACACACACACACACACACCCTATCAACACGCTAAACCGCAGCAAGGACAGGGCACCTTCAATACACATCATTTCCTGGGACTCTGAGCCGGGCTCACTGGTATCTCCTAGAACCTGTCAGAAGAGGCCCTGACAGAGAGACCTCTGACTGTCAGACTTTTACGATAAGAAACTTGTTTAGTACAACTAAAACAAGAGGAGATACAGCAGTAGGGAAGAGTGGGGTAAGTTGAGCAATAGGGATAAGTTGAGCCAAAGGGGTAAGTTGGAACCAAAGGGATAAGTTCAAATCAAATCAAATCAAATGTATTTATATAGCCCTTCGTACATCAGCTGATATCTCAAAGTGCTGTACAGAAACCCAGCCTAAAACCCCAAACAGCAAGCAATGCAGGTGTAGAAGCACGGTGGCTAGGAAAAACTCCCTAGAAAGGCCAAAACCTAGGAAGAAACCTAGAGAGAAACCAGGCTATGTGGGGTGGCCAGTCCTCTTCTGGCTGTGCCGGGTGGAGATTATAACGGAACATGGCAAAGGTGTTCAAATGTTCATAAATGACCAGCATGGCCCAATAATAATAAGGCAGAACAGTTGAAACTGGAGCAGCAGCATGGCCAGGTGGACTGGGGACAGCAAAGAGTCATCATGTCAGGTAGTCCTGAGGCATGGTCCTAGGGCTCAGGTCCTCCGAGAGAGAGAAAGAAAGAGAGAATTAGAGAGAGCACACCTAAATTCACACAGGACACCGAATAGGACAGGAGAAGTACTCCAGATATAACAAACTGATACTAGCCCCCCGACACATAAACTACTGCAGCATAATTAACCATCCAATGGCCACCATAACCCATACAAACTATGATAACATTTTGTCAGTTTTCTACATAATATTTATAGTATTTTGGCATCATGTCGTGGTATTGTGACAGAGTAGACACCATCCTGCCCACCATCCTGCCCTGTGAATACCCCACCATCCTGCCCTGTGAGTACCCCACCATCCTGCCCTGTGAATACCCCACCATCCTCCCTGTGAATACCCCACCATCCTGCCCTGTGAATACCCCACCATCCTGCCCTGTGAATACCTCACCATCCTGCCCTGTGAATACCCCACCATCCTGCCCTGTGAATACCCCACCATCCTGCCCTGTGAATACCCCACCATCCTCCCTGTGAATACCCCACCATCCTGCCCTGTGAATACCCCACCATCCTGCCCTGTGAATACCCCACCATCCTGCCCTGTGAATACCTCACCATCCTGCCCTGTGAATACCCCACCATCCTGTCCACCATCCTGTCCACCATCCTGCCCTGTGAATACCCCACCATCCTGCCCTGTGAATACCCCACCATCCTGCCCTGTGAGTACCCCACCATCCTGCCCACAATCCTGCCCTGTGAATACCCCACCATCCTGCCCTGTGAATAACCCACCATCCTGCCCTGTGAATACCCCACCATCCTGTCCACCATCCTGCCCTGTGAATACCCCACCATCCTGCCCTGTGAATACCCCACCATCCTGCCCACCATCCTACCCACCATCCTGCCCTGTGAATACCCCACCATCCTGTCCACCATCCTGCCCTGTGAATACCCCACCATCCTGCCCTGTGAATACCCCACCATCCTGCCCACCATCCTACCCACCATCCTGCCCTGTGAATACCCCACCATCCTGCCCACCATCCTGCCCTGTGAATACCCCACCATCCTGTCCACCATCCTGCCCTGTGAATACCCCACCATCCTGCCCTATGAATACCCCACCATCCTGCCCTGTGAATACCCCACCACCATGCCCTGTGTATACCCCACCATCCTGCCCTGTGAATACCCCACCATCCTGCCCTGTGAATACCCCACCATCCTGCCCTGTGAATACCCCACCACCCTGCCCTGTGAATACGCCTCCATCCTGCCCTGTGAATACCCCACCACCCTGCCCTGTGAATACCCCACCATCCTGCCTTGTGTATACCCCACCATCCTGCCCTGTGAATAACCCACCATCGTGTCCACCATCCTGCCCTGTGAATACCCCACCATCCTGCCCTGTGAATAACCCACCATCCTGTCCACCATCCTGCCCTGTGAATACCCCACCATCCTGCCCACCATCCTGCCCTGTGAATACCCCACCATCCTGCCCTGTGAATAACCCACCATCCTGTCCACCATCCTGCCCTGTGAATACCCCACCATCCTGCCCACCATCCTGCCCTGTGAATACCCCACCATCCTGCCCTGTGAATACCCCACCATCCTGCCCTGTGAATACCCCACCATCCTGCCCTGTGAATACCCCACCATCCTGCCCTGTGAATACCCCACCATCCTGCCCTGTGAATACCTCACCATCCTGCCCACCATCCTGCCCTGTGAATACCCCACCACCCTGCCCTGTGAATACCCCACCATCCTGCCCTGTGAATACCCCACCATCCTGCCCTGTGAATACCTCACCACCCTGCCCTGTGAATACCCCACCATCCTGCCCTGTGAATACCCCACCATCCTGCCCTGTGAATACCCCACCATCCTGCCCACCATCCTGCCCTGTGAATCCCCCAATCTGAGATTGATGAAGATGCTATGATATAGTAGCAGAGGAACACATGATCTCATCTGATGACATGGAGTCTGAGCTTTCTGAACATATCAAGACTCTCACAGACCAGTATCATGGACTTAATAGCCTCAAATGCAGAGAACTTGCCTATGAATTGGCACATCAAAACAACATCCCTGTCTCGGACAACTGGAGAAGAAATGGAAGGGTAAGTGCTATTGAAGAGAGATCTATATCTGAATGTAGGCATACGTTTATCAGACAGGTAGCAGACAGGTGCATTATCATCAGATAGTATCAGACAAGTTTTAGACAGGTATCGGACAGTATCAGAACATTATCAGACAGGTATGATACAGGTATCAGACAAGTGACAAACATGTATAATCAGACAGCTAACACACAGGTATCATCAGACAGTATCGGACAGGTATCAGAGAGGTATCATTAGATGGTTATCAGACAGGGATCAGACAGGTATCAGACAGATGTTAGACAGCATCTGACAGGTATCATACAGGTATCAGAGAGGTATAATCAGATGGGTACCACACAGGTATCAAATGACAGTTATCATCAGACAGGTATCAGACAGGTGTCAGACAGGTATCATACAGGTATCAGAGAGGTATCATCAGATGGGTACCACACAGGTATCAGACAGGTATCAGACAGGTATAATCAGATGGGTACCACACAGGTATCAAATGACAGTTATCATCAGACAGGTATCAGACAGGTGTCGGACAGGTATCAGACAGATATCAGACAGGTGTCATCAGACTGGTATCAAACAGGTGTCAGACAGGTATCAGACAGGTATCAGACTGGTATCAGACGGGTATCAGACAGTATCAAATTACAGGTTTCATTAGACAGGTATCAAACAGGTGTCAGACAGGTATCAGACAGGTATCAGACGGCAAGTATCATCAGACTGGTATCAGAAAGTACCACACAGGTATCAAACAGGTGTCAGACAGGTATCAGACAGTATCAAATTACAGGTTTCATTAGACAGGTATCAAACAGGTGTCAGACAGGTATTAGACAGGTACCAGACAGGTATCAGACGGGTATCAGACAGACATCAGACTGGTATCAGAAAGTACCACACAGGTGTCAGACAGGAATTAGACAGGTGTCATCAGACGGGTATCAAGCAGGTGTCAGATAGGTATCAGACAGGTACTAGATAGATATCAGACAACAGGTATCAGACAACAGGTATTATCAGACAGGTATCATGTGTATATAAACACTCCAACGCACAGTCTGTGTCCCAATTGATTCCCTATTCACTACATATGGGCCCTTAAATATACCTGTTGTACAGAGCATTCAGAATGTATTCAGACCCATTGACTTTTTCCACATTTTGTTATGTTACAGCCTTATTCTGAAATGGATTCAATCGTTTTTTCCCCTCATCAATCTACACACAATACCCCATAATGACATCACAATACCCCATAATGACATCACAATACCCCATAATGACATCACAATTCCCCATAATGACAAAGGAATAAAACATTTTTCTGTCGCAGGAGGTTCCGGTCTGCGACTTAAGTAAATGTGATTTTTCATAAAAAATTTAAAATTAAAAAATCACATTTACTTAAGTATTCAGACCCTTTACACTGTACTTTGTTGAAGTACCTTTGGCAGCGATTACAGCCTTGAGTCTTCTTGGGTATGACTCTACAAGCTTGGCACACCTGTATTTGGAGAGTTTCTCCCATTCTTCTCTGCAGATCCTCTCAAGCTCTGTCAGGTTCGATGGGCAGTGTTGCTGTACAGCTATTTTCAGGTCTCTCCAGACATGTCAAATCAAATAAATTAAATGTTATTGGTCTCATACACGTATTTAGCATGTTATCACAGGTGTAGCGAAATGCAACAACAGTGCAGTAATATCTAACAATTCACAACAACCTAAAAGTAAAATAATGGAATGAAGAAATATATAAAATATTAGGATGAGCATTGTCAGAGTGGCATAGACTAACAATACAATAGAATAGAATACAGTATATACGTACATATGAGATGAGTAAAGCAAAAGTATATATGTATGTAAACATTATTAAAGTGACTAGTGTTCCATTATTAAAGTGGCCAGTGATTCCAAGCCTGTATATAGGGCAGCAGCCTCTAAGGTGTAGCTTTACGTAACTGTGTGGAAGCCGCCTAGTGATGGTGTCACGCCCTGACCTTAGTATTCTTTGTTTTCTTTATTATTTTGGTTAGGTCAGGGTGTGACATGGGTGATGTATGTGTTTTTTTGTATTGTCTAGGGGTTTTGTATGTTTATGGGGATGTTTACTATCTAGGTGTTTTGTATGTCTATGGTTGCCTTGATTGGTTCTCAATCAGAGGCAGCTGTTTATCATTGTCTCTGATTGGGAACCACATGTAGGCAGCCATATTCTTTGGGTAATTTGTGGGTTATTGTCTATGTCTAATTGCCTGTGTCTGCACTGTTATATTATAGCGTCACGTTTGTTTTGTTGGTTTTTTGTAAGTTTGTTTAGTGTTTTCTTCATTAAATAAGTATGTATTCACATCACGCTGCGCCTTGTGCTCCTCCATACCACGAACGTGACAGAATAACCCAACATAAAAGGACCAAGCAGCGTGAATGGGAGGAACAGCGCTTAATGGAGAAATGGACCCGGGAGAAGGACGAGTGGGTAACAACCTGGGAGGAGATTGAGAGGTGGTCGATCGATCCAGGGAGCGTACCAGAGCCCGCTTGGGATTCTTTGGAACAGTGCGAAGAGGGATACAGGAGAATGGAGGAACGGTGACGATATAAGGGTACACGGCCAGCACGGAAGCCCGAGAGGCAGCCCCAAGATTTTTTGGGTGGGGGGGCACACGAGGAGATTGGCTGAGTCAGGTAGGAGACCTAAGCCAACTCCTCGTAAGCACCGTGGGGAGCGTGTTACTGGTCAGGCACCGTGTTGTGCAGTGGAACGCATGGTGTCTCCAGTGCGCATTTCTAGCCCGGTGCGCTCTATTCCAGCTCCTCGCATTGGCCGGGTTAGAATGGGCATCCAGCCAGGAAGGAGGGTGCCGGCTCAGCGCTCCTGGTCTCCAGTATACCTCCATGGACCAGGATATCCTGCTCCGGCTCTGCGTACTGTAAGTCTGCACAACCCTGTGCGTCCTGTGCCAGCGCCCTGCGTATGCAGGGCAAGTATAACCATCCAGCCAGGACGGGTTGTGTCAGCTCTACACTCCAGACCTCCAGTACGCCTCCACAGCCCAGTACGTCATGTGCCTGCTCCCCGCACTCACCCTGAGGTGCATGTCCCCAGCCCAGCACCACCAGTGCCAACACCACGCACCAGGCTTCCTGTGCGTCTCCAGAGCCCTGTACGCCCTGTTCTTCCTCCCCGCACTCACCCTGAGGTGCGTGTCCTCAGCCCGGTACCACCAATGCCGGAACCACGCACCAGGTCTTTAGTGCGCCTCGGCAGTCCAGTACGCCCTGTTTCTCCTCCCCGCACTCGCCCTGAGGTGCGTGTCCCCAGCCCGGTACCACCAGTCCCTGTACCACACACCAGGCCTACAGTGCACCTCGCCAGTCCAGAGCGTCCGGCGACAGTACCCAGTCCAGAGCTTCCGGTGACAGTACCCAGTCCAGAGCTTCTGGTGACAGTACCCAGTCCAGAGCGTCCGGCAACAGTACCCAGTCCAGAGCGTCTGGCGATAGTCTACAGACCGGAACCTCCTACGACGGGCCGCAGACCGGAACCTCCTGCGACGGGCCGCAGACCGGAACCTCCTACGATGGGCCGCAGTCCGGATCCGCCAGAGTCTCCCTCCAGTCCGGATCCGCCAGAGTCTCCCTCCAGTCCGGATCCACCAGAGTCTCCCTCCAATCCAGAGGCGCCACTCACTCCAGACTCGAACATCAGTCCAGTGGCGTCCTCTAGTCCGGGGTCGGCGGTGAGGGTTCCCGCTCCAGAGACATCACGTAAGTGGGCCGAGTCAGAAGTGGAGCGGGGTCCATGTCCCTCACCAGAACCACCACCGCGGAGTTATGCCCACCCAGACCCTCCTGTTTAGGGTGGTGGCCGGGAGTCCGCACCTTTGGGGGGGGGGGGTACTGTCACCCCCTGACCTTAGTATTCTTTGTTTTCTTTATTGTTTTGGTTAGGTCAGGGTGTGACATGGGTAATGTATGTGTTTTTAAACTGTCTAGGGGTTTTGTATGTTTATGGGGTTGTTTACTATCTAGGTGTTTTCTATGCCTAGATTGGTTCTCAATCAGAGGCAGCAGTTTATCGTTGTCTCTGATTGGGAACCATATTTAGGCAGCCATATTCTTTGGGTAATTCGTGGGTTATTGTCTATGTCTAGTTGCCTGTGTCTGCACTATTATATTATAGAGTCATGTTCGTTTTGTTGTTTTTTTGTAAGTTTGTTTAGTGTTTTCTTCATTAAATAAGTATGTATTCACATCACGCTGCGCCTTGGTCTCCTCCATACCACGAACGTGATGCACCTGTACTGACCTCGCCTTCTGGATGATAGCGGTGTGAACAGGCAGTGGCTCGGGTGGTTGTTGATCTTTTTGGCCTTCCTGTGACATCATGTGCTGTAGGTGTCCTGGAGGGCAGGTAGTTTGCCTCCGGTGATGCGTTGGGCAGACCGCATCACCCTCTGTAGAGCCATGCGGTTGACGGTGATGTAGTTGCCTTGCCAGGCGCTCTTGCTGCTGGTGAGTCTCTGATCCACCTCTACGCAGACGACACCATTCTGTATACTTCTGGCCCTTCTTTGGACACTGTGTTAACAACCCTCCAGGCAAGCTTCAATGCCATACAACTCTCCTTCCGTGGCCTCCAATTGCTCTTAAATACAAGTACAACTAAATGCATGCTCTTCAATTGATCGCTACCTGCACCTGCCCGCCTGTCCAACATCACTACTCTGGACGGCTCTGACTTAGAATACGTGGACAACTACAAATACTTAGGTGTCTGGTTAGACTGTAAACTCTTCTTCCAGACCCATATCAAACATCTCCAATCCAAAGTTAAATCTAGAATTGGCTTCCTATTTCGCAACAAAGCATCCTTCACTCATGCTGCCAAACATACCCTTGTAAAACTGACCATCCTACCAATCCTCGACTTTGGCGATGTCATTTACAAAATAGCCTCCAATACCCTACTCAAGAAATTGGATGCAGTCTATCACAGTGCAATCCGTTTTGTCACCAAAGCCCCATATACTACCCACCATTGCGACCTCTATGCTCTCGTTGGCTGGCCCTTGCTTCATACTCGTCGCCAAACCCACTGGCTCCATGTCATCTACAAGACCCTGCTAGGTAAAGTCCCCCCTTATCTCAGCTCGCTGGTCACCATAGCATCTCCCACCTGTAGCACACGCTCCAGCAGGTATATCTCTCTAGTCACCCCCAAAACCAATTCTTTCTTTGGCCGCCTCTCCTTCCAGTTCTCTGCTGCCAATGACTGGAACGAACTACAAAAATCTCTGAAACTGGAAACACTTATCTCCCTCACTAGCTTTAAGCACCAACTGTCAGAGCAGCTCACAGATTACTGCACCTGTACATAGCCCACCTATAATTTAGCCCAAACAACTACCTCTTTCCCTACTGTATTTAATTTATTTATTTATTTTGCTCCTTTGCACCCCATTATTTTTATTTCTACTTTGCACATTCTTCCACTGCAAATCTACCATTCCAGTGTTTTACTTGCTATATGGTATTTACTTTGCCACCATGGACTTTTTTTTTGCCTTTACCTCCCTTATCTCACCTCATTTGTTCACATCGTATATAGACTTGTTTATACTGTATTATTGACTGTATGTTTGTTTTACTCCATGTGTAACTCTGTGTCGTTGTATGTGTCGAACTGCTTTGCTTTATCTTGGCCAGGTCGCAGCTGTAAATGAGAACTTGTTCTCAACTGGCCTACCTGGTTAAATAAAGGTGTTCTCAACTTGCCTACCTGGTTAAATAAAGGTGAAATAAAAAATACATAAATAAATAAAATGTAGGGAATATGGTGCCATTTAGGACACACGGACTGTCTGCTTGTCTACTTGATGTTCACCTTTCTCACATGAGAGAGCAAAAATTAATATTTCAGGCTTCAGATTTCCCTCAAATGTGCTCACACCGTACAGGGGATGACTATTCTGTGCGAACACTTCAGCTCTGTATCAAAGAACATTAGACTGGATGCCCATCAATGAGGATATGAAATACTGTCTGCTGTCAGCCTGGCAGGGAAACATCACCTTTCATCTTCTCTCGGGCTTCATCTTCTTGTCCTCCCTTTCTCTGATACGTGTGTAAATATTGGACTATAAATTGTACCTTCTCGTATTATATTTATGCTAAAACATCTATTCTGTTCTACTTCTTGTTCATATTCTTTTCTTTTTTTTTTACTATTTATTATTGTTGTTGTAGTCAGGAAGGAACCTGCAAGTAAGCATTTCATTGGACGGTGTCTGACATGTGTTTCCTGTACATACGACCAATAAAACTTTAAAACAAGTCTGATCCCGTAACTTTGTAAATGATTTATTCTCGTGCCGACATGTTGCGAACATATTGGACAAGAGCGGCTATTGTTAAAGATGTCTTTTGACAAAGGAAAGTGGGCTCTGTTCTTCGGTGATTGTTGTGATTGACGATGTTTATTACATTGTAGTCAGTGGGCCTTGAGGTTTATTACAATATAGTCAGTGGGCCTTGAGGTTTATTACAATATAGTCAGTGGGCCTTGAGGTTTATTACAATATAGTCAGTGGGCTTGAGGTTTATTACAATATAGTCAGTGGGCCTTGAGGTTTATTACATTGTAGTCAATGGGCCTTGAGGTTTATTACAATATAGTCAGTGGGCCTTGAGGTTTATTACATTGTAGTCAGTGGGCCTTGAGGTTTATTACAATATAGTCAGTGGGCCTTGAGGTTTATTACATTGTAGTCAGTGGGCCTTGAGGTTTATTACAATATAGTCAGTGGGCCTTGAGGTTTATTACATTGTAGTCAGTGGGCCTTGAGGTTTATTACAATATAGTCAGTGGGCCTTGAGGTTTATTACATTGTAGTCAGTGGGCCTTGAGGTTTATTACAATATAGTCAGTGGGCCTTGAGGTTTATTACAATATAGTCAGTGGGCTTGAGGTTTATTACAATATAGTCAGTGGGCCTTGAGGTTTATTACATTGTAGTCAGTGGGCCTTGAGGTTTATAACAATATAGTCAGTGGGCCTTGAGGTTTATTGCATTGTAGTCAGTGGGCCTTGAGGTTTATTACATTGTAGTCAGTGGGCCTTGAGGTTTATTACATTGTAGTCAGTGGGCCTTGAGGTTCAAGCTTGCCCCATGTCCACAGCCTTTCAGAGCAGTATTGGTGCATTTGGTGTGTCTGTTAACTTGGCCCATGCCCACAGTCTAGCAGGGCAGTAATGGTCGTGCAGTCGGTTGGTGTGTCCTGTCTGGTCTGTTTAAACTCTCTGTCAGAGCTCTGCTTCCTCTGTCTCTGCCAAGCCACCGACCTGTGGGCTTTTTGACACTCCACAGTACCTCGATCTCTCCGTCGCTGAGACGAGGAGGAAGCCATAAAATTGAAGAGAGGCGAGGTGCGAGGAGCTTGGAGATACACTGTCAAAGTTCAGCACATAAATAGTTTCAGAGCTTCACGTGGAGAGAACACAGAAACACTCTGGGGCCTAGGCTACAACAGGTTAGTTCAGCGCCACATACTGAATGACAAAGTAGAGAGAGAGCATGGAGGGGAGAGAGAGAGAGGGGTAGTCAGAGAGAGAGAGAGAGAATAGACAGAGAGAGAGAGAGAGAGAGAGAGAGAGAGATAGAGAGAGAGAGATAATAGACAGAGAGAGAGAGACTACTTCCTCCCCGACCTAAACCCAGAGTCTCTCAGAGCCTTCACAGTCAGCCCACTAACACCTCTCTCAGACCACAGTAAAATCACAGTGTATCTGAGAAGAGCGGAACCCAACCATGAAGCATCACGGCCCAATAAATGACATGGTACAAAGCAGGCCTATAGATGGAGTGCAAACAGTACAGACATCTACCAAAAAGCAATTAGTAGCCAAATAATACAATCTCTCCTGGACAACTTTTTAGCCTTAACATTCTCCTTCAGCAATGAAGGTGTACATTTGGCTGTTTGGAACATAAACTTTATATTTGACAAATTAGCCTCCTTGGCTAATATAAACAAGTAAACCGAAACAAAGGCAAAATCTACTTGTGTTTTGTAGATTTCAAGAAAGCATTTGTTTCAATTTGACGCGAAGATCCTTTTTATAAATTAATAGAAAGTGGTATTGGAGGGAAAACATATGATGTTATTAAATCAATGTACACTAAAAACAAATGTGCGGTTAAAATTGGCAACAAGAAAACAGATTTCTTCTCTCAGGGACGGGGAGTGAAACAGGGCTGCCCAATAAGTCCAACACTATTTAACATCTACATTAATGAATTAACAACAAGCAAACAGACTTCTTCTCTCAGGGACGTGGAGTGAAACAGGGCTGCCCAATAAGCCCAACTCTATTTAACATCTATATTAATGATTTGGCAAAAACGTTAGAAGAATCGGCAGCACCTGGTATCACCCTACACAACACTGAAATCATGTGTCTGCTGTACGCAGATGACCTGGTGCTGCTGTCTCCAACAAAAGAGGGGTTACAGCAGCACCTAGACCTGGGCTCTGACCGTTAATCACAGGTTCTGTCAGACCTGGGCTCTGACCGTTAACCACAGGTTCTGTCAGAACTGGGCTCTGACCGTTAACCACAGGTTCTGTCAGACCTGGGCTCTGACCGTTAACCACAGGTTCTGTCAGACCTGGGCTCTGACCGTTAACCACAGGTTCTGTCAGACCTGGGCTCTGACCGTTAACCACAGGTTCTGTCAGACCTGGGCTCTGACCGTTAACCACAGGTTCTGTCAGACCTGGACTCTGACCGTTAACCACAGGTTCTGTCAGACCTGGGCTCTGACCGTTAACCACAGGTTCTGTCAGACCTGGGCTCTGACCTTTAACCACAAGTTCTGTCAGACCTGGGCTCTGACCGTTAACCACAGGTTCTGTCAGACCTGGGCTCTGATCGTTAACCACAGGTTCTGTCAGACCTGGGCTCTGACCGTTAACCACAAGTTCTGTCAGACCTGGACTCTGACCGTTATCCACAGGTTCTGTCAGACCTGGGCTCTGACCGTTAACCACAGGTTCTGTCAGACCTGGACTCTGACCGTTAACCACAGGTTCTGTCAGACCTGGACTCTGACCGTTAACCACAGGTTCTGTCAGACCTGGACTCTGACCGTTAACCACAGGTTCTGTCAGACCTGGACTCTGACCGTTAACCACAGGTTCTGTCAGACCTGGACTCTGACCGTTAACCAAAAAAACAAACAAATATAATGATATTCCTAAAAAGGTCCGGATATAAGGATGACAAATATAAATTATGTTTGGACACAGTTCTATTAGAACACACCAAAAACTACACATATCTAGGACTAAATGTCAGCAACACAGGTAGCTTTCACATGGCTGTGAATGAGCTGAGAGACAAAGCAAGAAGAGCATTCTATGCCATTAAAAGGAACATTAAAATAGAAATTCCAATTAGAATCTGGCTCAAAAAATTGCAATCAGTTATAGAACCAATTGCTCTATATGGCAGTGAAGTATGGGGTCCACTCTCTAATAATGAATTTACCAAATGGGACAAACATCCAATCGAAATACTGCATGCAGAGTTTTGCAAGACTGTATTGCAAGTGCAAAGAAAAACTCCAAATAACGCATGTAGAGCAGAATTGGGCCAAAACCCCCTCCTCATTCAGATATAAAAAAGAGACATCAAATTTTACAACCATCTAAAAACATATGACCCCAAAACATTCCATCACACAGCTCTACAATGTCAAGAGATTAAACAAGAGAAGAGTCCCCTCAGCCAGCTGGTTCTGAGGCTCAGTTCACCAACTCAAACCAACCACATAGAGCCTCAGGACAACACTCAGAAAATCTGGCCCAACCAACTAATCACAGAACAAAAAAAAGAATATGTCACCTATTGGAAAGACACCACAAAAAAATCAAAGTAAACTTCAATGCTATTTGGCTCTAAACAGACAGCACTTGGTGGCAGACTATCTGACCACTGTGACTGATAGAAAACTGAGGAAAACATTGACTAGGTACAGACTCAGTTAGCACAGTCTGGCTATAGAGACCGGTCGTCACAGACCAACCTGGCTGCCCAGAGAGGACAGTCTGGCTATAGAGACCGGTCGTCACAGACCAACCTGGCTTCCCAGAGAGGACAGTCTGGCTATAGAGACCGGTCGTCACAGACAAACCTGGCTGCCCAGAGAGGACAGTCTGGCTATAGAGACCGGTCATCACAGACAAACCTGGCTGCCCAGTGAGGACAGTCTGGCTATAGAGACCGGTCGTCACAGACAAACCTGGCTGCCCAGAGAGGACAGTCTGGCTATAGAGACCGGTCGTCACAGACAAACCTGGCTGCCCAGAGAGGACAGTCTGGCTATAGAGACCGGTCGTCACAGACAAACTGGCTGCCCAGAGAGGACAGTCTGGCTATAGAGACCGGTCATCACAGACAAACTGGCTGCCCAGAGAGGACAGTCTGGCTATAGAGACCGGTCGTCACAGACAAACCCAGAGAGGACAGTCTGGCTATAGAGACCGGTCGTCACAGACAAACCTGGCAGCCCAGAGTGGACAGGCTGTGCTCACTCTGCTCCAGGGGAGAGGTAGAGACAGAGCTGCATTTCCTATTACACTGTGACAAATACTCAGACCTAAGAGAACATTTATTTCCCAAAATTATAATTCAATACAAAGAATTTGAAACTATAAAAGATGAAGAAAAAATCAAATATTTATTGGGTGAAAAGCCAAATATGTGTCCTCCTGCCACAACCTGAGGGACAGCCAGTGAAAAGTGCAAAGTAATGTCGATAATACTTCCCATCTTGTTTTGTTTTGTCTTTCATACCATGTCATGTGTCTTCTCAGTCATGTTGACACTGGTCTACTACCAGGTCATGTGTCTTCTCAGTCATGTTGACACTGGTCTACTACCAGGTCATGTGTCTTCTCAGTCATGTTGACACTGGTCTACTACCAGGTCATGTGTCTTCTCAGTCATGTTGACACTGGTCTACTACCAGGTCATGTGTCTTCTCAGTCATGTTGACACTGGTCTACTACCAGGTCATGTGTCTTCTCAGTCATGTTGACACTGGTCTACTACCAGGTCATGTGTCTTCTCAGTCCTGTTGACACTGGGCTACTACCAGGTCATGTGTCTTCTCAGTCATGTTGACACTGGTCTACTACCATTGCTTTAATGTATTGTTGTTCTCATTAATATTGTTGTTGTAGTTGTTGTTAATGGTAATCCCATGTCCACTACTACTACTATTATTGATGTTGGTCCCACCATTTATTTATATATATATAAAAAAAGTATTTTTCGATATGTATACTTTGACAATGTAAGTAATAATGAACTTGCCATGTCAATAAAGTCAATTGAATTGAGAGAGAGATAGATAGATAGACAAAGATAGATAGATAGACAAAGATAGATAGATAGAGAGATAGATAGAGAGATAGATAGATAGATAGATAGATAGATAGATAGATAGATAGATAATGGAGAGCTAGATACAGAGAGAGAGATAATGGAGAACTAGATACAGAGAAAGAGATAATGGAGAGCTAGATACAGAGAGAGAGATAATGGAGAGCTAGATACAGAGAGAGAGAGAAAGATAATGGAGAGCTAGATACAGAGAGAGATAATGGAGAGCTAGATACACAGAGAGAGAGAGAGATAATGGAGAGCTAGATACAGAGAGAGAGATAATGGAGGTCTAGATATAGAGAGAGAGATAATGGAGAGCTAGATACACAGAGAGAGATAATGGAGAGCTAGATACAGAGAGAGAGAGAGATAATGGAGAGCTAAAGAGAGCGAGAGATAATGGAAAGCGCGTTGATCAGAAGCGGTGTTATTTGGGCGTTGACATTTTTTGTAACCTTCAGTACACGTCTTCATTTTTATTTGGCGGGGGGTGGGGGGGGGTTACCTCCTCTGACAGGCCTGCGGTTAAGGCCTGACATCTCATTTATACGTTATGATCCTCTCTGTAGTCTGACACTCTAAAACCATGAATACACTCTTAACAGGGTACCGCTCAACAAATGCAGTCACACACTCTGGCTTAGACATTTGAGTGGCAGGCAACAGAGCTCCTCTCAAGCTGCGTCTCAAAATGGCACCCTACTCCCAGCTGTATTAGACCTAACAGCCTCTGATGTAGATCTCAGCGGTGATATGGATGTTTAGACCTGGTGGACTCTGCTGTAGCTCTCAGCGGTGATATGGATGTTTAGACCTGGTGGACTCTGCTGTAGCTCTCAGCGGTGATATGGATGTTTAGACCTGGTGGACTCTGCTGTAGCTCTCAGTGGTGATATGGATGTTTAGACCTGGTGGACTCTGCTATAGCTCTCAGCTCTCAGCGGTGAAATGGATGTTTAGACCTGGTGGACTCTGCTATAGCTCTCAGCTCCCAGCAGTGATATGGCTGTTTAGACCTGGTGGACTCTGCTGTAGCTCTCAGCGGTGATATGGATGTTTAGACCTAGTGGACTCTGCTGTAGCTCTCAGCGGTGATATGGCTGTTTAGACCTGGTGGACTCTGCTGTAGCTCTCAGCGGTGATATGGATGTTTAGGCCTGGTGGACTCTGCTGTAGCTCTCAGCTCTCAGCGGTGAAATGGCTTTTTAGACCTAGTGGACTCTGCTGTAGCTCTCAGCGGTGATATGGCTGTTTAGACCTAGTGATCTCTGCTGTAGCTCTCAGCGGGTGATATGGCTGTTTAGACCTAGTGGACTCTGCTGTAGCTCTCAGTGGTGATATGTCTCTTTAGACCTAGTGGACTCTGCTGTAGCTCTCAGTGGTGATATGGCTGTTTAGACCTAAGGACTCTATTATCATAATCTATTATTTTATGAGAGAGAGGGAGAGACAGAGAGAAACAGAGAGAGAGAGAGAAAGAGAGAGAGAGAGAGAGAGCGAGAGAGAGAGAGAGAGAGAGAGAAAGAAAAACTCTCCCTCTCTCCCTCCCTCCCTCCCTCCATCTATCCATCTGTATTCAGTATTTACTCTCTGTGAATGATGCCATTTCCGACCCAGCAGACAAACGTTTGTTGGGTTAAAAAAATCTCTAACACTAACGGTCTCTTAAAACACTGCTGCTGTTACGTCAGACTATCATGAAACTGTCGTACTAATATAATCATGTCGTGCAGAAATACAGAAAACGTATCAGATAGGATGTGACTCAACGAGGTCAATGAGCCTCGTGCAACGTATCAGATAGGATGTGACTCAACGAGGTCCTGTGTGCATTCTCTAATTCTCTCCTTCTCTCTTTCTTTCTCTCTCTCGGAGGACCTGAGCCCTAGGACCATGCCCCAGGACTACCTGACATGATGACTCCTTGCTGTCCCCAGTCCACCTGGCCGTACTGCTGCTCCAGTTTTCAACTGACCTGAGCCCTAGGACCATGCTCCAGGACTACCTGACATGATGACTCCTTGCTGTCCCCAGTCCACCTGACCGTGCTGCTGCTCCAGTTTCAACTGTTCTGCCTTATTATTATTCGACCATGCTGGTAATTTGTGAACATTTGAACATCTTGGCCATGTTCTGTTATAATCTCCACCCGGCACAGCCAGAAGAGGACTGGCCACCCCACATAGCCTGGTTCCTCTCTAGGTTTCTTCCTAGGTTTTGGCCTTTCTAGGGAGTTTTTCCTAGCCACCGTGCTTCAACACCGGCATTGCTTGCTGTTTGGGGTTTTAGGCTGGGTTTCTGTACAGCACTTTGAGATATCAGCTGATGTACGAAGGGCTATATAAATACATTTTATTTGATTTGATTTGATATCAGATAGGATGTGACTCAACGAGGTAAATAAGCCTCGTACAACGTATCAGATAGGATGTGACTCAACGAGGTAAATGAGCCTCGTACAACGTATCAGATAGGATGTGACTCAACGAGGTCAATGAGCCTCGTACAACGTATCAGATAGGATGTGACTCAACGAGGTCAATGAGCCTCGTGCAACGTATCAGATATGATGTGACTCAACGAGGTCAATGAGCCTCGTGCAACGTATCAGATAGGATGTGACTCAACAAAGTCAATGAGCCTTGTGCAACGTATCAGATAGGATGTGACTCAACGAGGTAAATGAGCCTCGTGCAACGTATCATGTCTCACAGTAAATGCGGACTACTGAGCCATGTAGTTAGGTATTTGTGACATGATCATGATGACAGGCATAGATAGGTTCTCTGTGAAGCAGGGAACTGACAAATCATCACTCCACACAGACACACACACACACACACACACACACACACACACACACACACACACCGCCGGAGGCAACAGCCAGCCAGGCATCATCAGAGAGAACACTGATTGTGGTGTGTGTGTGTGTGTGTGTGTGTGTGTGTGTGTGTGTGTGTGTGTGTGTGTGTGTGTGTGTGTGTCAAAAGTAGTGCACTATAAAGTGAATAGGGTGCCATTTGGGATGCAGATCCTGTCTCATTAGCACAGAGAAACTTCAGCTAATTAAGTCTAGATACTCGCTGAGACTGTCTGTTTAGCTGGATAACAATGTGTGTCACATAGATTAGGACAGAGGGAGGGAGGGAGGGAGAGAGGGAGACAGAGAGGGAGGGAGAGAGAGAGAGAGAGAGAGAGAGAGAGAGAGAGAGAGAGAGAGAGAGAGAGAGAGAGAGAGAGAGAGAGAGAGGGAGGGAGAGAGGGAGGGAGGGAGACAGAGAGAGAGCGGGAGGGAGAGGGGGCGACAGAGAGAGAGAGACAGAGACAGATAGACAGATGGAGGGAGGGAGACAGATGGAGGGAGGGAGACAGACGGAGGGGGGGAGGGAGGGAGGCTCTCCGTGTTGATGATCTAGAGGTCTCTTACCCCCCCACACAAACCATGATAGATGCTCACATCAAAAGGAACTGCCTTCCGTCTGTTCTCTCTGTGTTTTTATCAGTTTGTTGGGCAGATCCATTTCGCAAAGGCTCCTCCTTCCCTTTATCTCCTGTGCCAACGCAGCCTCGTTGAGAGAGGCCACAGTCTAGCTCTGTGAGAGAGGGCCACAGTCTAGCTCTGTGAGAGAGGCCACAGTCTAGCTCTGTGAGAGAGGCCACAGTCTAGCTCTGTGAGAGAGGCCACAGTCTAGCTTGGTGAGAGAGGGCCCCGTCTAGCTGGTGAGAGAGGGCCCAGTCTAGCTTGGTGAGAGAGGGCCACAGTCTAGCTCGGTGAGAGAAGGCCACAGTCTAGCTTGGTGAGAGAGGGCCCAGTCTGGCTTGGTGAGAGAGGGCCACATTCTAGCTTGGTGAGAGAGGGCCACAGTCTAGCTTGGTGAGAGAGGGCCCAGTCTGGCTTGGTGAGAGAGGGCCACAGTCGAGCTTGGTGAGAGAGTGCCCAGTCTAGCTGGTGAGAGAGGGCCCAGTCTAGCTTGGTGAGAGAGGGCCACAGTCTAGCTTGGTGAGAGAAGGCCACAGTCTAGCTTGGTGAGAGAGGGCCCAGTCTAGCTTGGTGAGAGAGGGCCACTGTCTAGCTCGGTGAGAGAGGCCACAGTCTAGCTTGGTGAGAGAGGGCCCCGTCTAGCTGGTGAGAGAGGGCCCAGTCTAGCTTGGTGAGAGAGGGCCACAGTCTAGCTCGGTGAGAGAAGGCCACAGTCTAGCTTGGTGAGAGAGGGCCCAGTCTGGCTTGGTGAGAGAGGGCCACAGTCTAGCTTGGTGAGAGAGGGCCACAGTCGAGCTTGGTGAGAGAGTGCCCAGTCGAGGTCACTGTGCTAAGAGAGCTTTTCTCAGTTTGTCAATTGCATGCCGTGTTCTCCTTCTCTTCAAGCTTTCTGCTTGGCTGATGTTGCCTGCACGTGGTAGACTTGGCGCAGTTGGGTTTGTTTGCACAAATATATTGTCTGTTTAAATATGTTAGTCCTTTAATCTGTGAAGAGGCAGGGTGCTTAGATATGGTCTTTCCTGATTTAGAAACACACACACACACACACCGACACACACACACACACCGACACACACACACACACCGACACACACACCGACACACACCGACACACACACACACACACACACACACCGACACCGACACACACACACACACCGACACACACACCGACACACACACACACACACACACACACACACACACACACACACACACACACACACACACACACACACACACACACTCTGATGATGAGAGTAGCTAAGTAGATAAATTCATTCACACAAACACACAGACATTTAACAGAAGCCTACACACAACCTCCACCTAGATGAGCACAGTGTTGTCAACACTGAGAGGGGTATATGTGTGTGTGTATATATGTGTGTGTGTGTGTGTGTGTGTGTGTGTGTGTGTGTGTGTGTGTGTGTGTGTGTGTGTGTGTGTGTGTGTGTGTGTGTGTGTGGATTAGACTGTTATTGAGAAGGAAGAGGGGTAACAACAACTTCAAGGCTTTACATTGATGACTGAGTAGTACATTGATGGTGCAACGACAGGTTAATTTATGCCACACACACACACACACACACACACACATACACACACACACACACACACACACACACACACACACACACACACACACACACCAGATATACCTCTGCTATTATTATCTATCCTGATTGCCTGGTTACTTTTACCCTTACGTACAGTTGAAGTCGGAAGTTTACAAACACTTAGGTTGGAGTCATTAAACTTGTTTTTCAACCACTCCACAAATTTCTTGTTAACAAACTATAGTTTTGGCAAGTCGGTTAGGACATCTACTTTGTGCATGACACAAGTCATTTTTCCAATGATTGTTAACAGACAGATTATTTCTCACAAATCCAGTGGGTCAGAAGTTTACATACACTAAGTTGACTGTGCCTTTAAACAGCTTGCAAAAATTCCAGAAAATGATGTCATGGCTTTAGAAGCTTCTGATAGGCTAATTTGAGTCAATTGGAGGTGATCATTTGAGTCAGTTGGAGGTGTACCTGTGGATGTATTTCAGGGCCTACCTTCTGTTGGGGAATAGAATTGGTTGGAAACATGGGTAAGATGTTTTATATTCATCATATGTTTGTAAGTTACTTCTTATCAGAATGTTATTTTTGTATAATACTGTGGCGGGGTTGCAGTATCTGTTCTCTGTCAAGACTAAGTTACTTCTCATCAGAATGTGTTTGTATAATACTGTGGCGGGGTTGCAGTATCTGTTCTCTGTCAAGACTAAGTTGTTTGGGCCGGAGAGAGGGGAGAGGTCAAGGTGTCATCATGTGTAAACACATATTTTGCTCCACTGTGTCTGTGTGCCAGTTCACTCCCTACTTTTCCCATCGGGGAGAGGAGGATGGCAGTGTCTGGAATCATTCTATGCTCCCTCTTTTGTTGCTCCTATCTTAACCTATAGCATCACTCTCCTCTCCGTGAGCTTGTCCAGGATTGGTTGTATTTAGAATTGGTTGTATCTAAATGACAATTTGATATATATCATAGGGTGGGGGTAATGTCTTGGTAGCATTTTGTACCAAGGACGAAATAAGAACTTTGTTTAGGAGACCAAACTGAACGATAATTTATAGCCAACTCTGTCTGGCTAGGGGATACTCCTCTCTGAAGTAAAGTCTTTCTTTGTGTAAGTTCCTAAGACCTGTGGTTTGTCATGTCGTCTAGGGGGGAGGTGGATCTTCGCTATAAAGAATCCCATTTGCCATTATGTTGAGCACTCTCAACTTTTCATTAGAGATACTGAACTGTTGAAAGTCAAAATGCTATTGCAAAAGCTTAATTATTATTAAAGGTGAAGATTAAGCATAACTGACTGGTGTTTGCTCTCATTTGGTAAGAAGAGGAAAAATTCCACGACACTTCAAACTCAGTGCCTCAGTGCTTCACTCATCCATTTTATACAATAATTAGATGCAAACACCATAATTGAGAAATGTTCACGTTCAGAGATATAGTTCTGTGTGTTTCCTGTCCTTTGTGAGGTCACCAAATGAAACACACTCAACATAACTGTCCCTTAAGTGTCCACGGACCCTTCCCACATTCTCACAAGTGGACATATACGGGTGAAGTCGGAAGCTTACGTACTCTTAGGTTGGAGTCATTAAAACGCGTTTTACAACCACTCCACAAATTTCTTGTTAACAAACTATAGCTTTGGTAAGTCTGTTAGGACATCTACTTTGTGAATGACACGAGTAATCTTTCCAACAATTGTTTACAGACAGATTATTTCACTTATAATTCACTATCCCAATTCCAGTGGGTTAGAAGTTGACTGTGTCTTTAAACAGTTTGGAAAATTCCAGAAAATTATGTCATGGCTTTATATGCTTCTGATAGGCTAATTGACATCATTTGAGTCAATTGGAGATGTACCTGGAGATGTACCTGTGGATATATGTCAAAGCCTACATTCAAACTCAGTGCCTCTGCTTGACATCTTGGGTAAATCAAAAGAAATCAGCCAAGACCTCAGAAAAAAAAATTGTAGACCTCGACATGTCTAGTTCATCCTTGGGAGCAATTTCTAAACGCCTGAAGGTACCAAGTTCATCTGTACAAACAATAGTATGCAAGTATAAACACCATGGGACCACGCAGCCGTCATACCGCTCAGGTAGGAGATGCATTCTGTCTCCTAGAGATGAACGTACTTTGGTATGAAAAGTGCAAATCAATCCCAGAACAACAGCAAAGGACCTTGTGAAGATGATGGAGGAAACAGGTACAAAAGTATCTATATCCACAGTAGAACGAGTCCTATATAGACATAACCTGAAAGGCCGCTCAGCAAGAAATAAGCCAATGCTCCAAAACCACCTTAAAAAAGCCAGACAATGGTTTGCAACTGCACATGGGAACAAAGATCAGACTTTTTGGAGAAATGTCCTCTGGTCTGATGAAACAAAAATAGAACTGTTTGGCAATAATGACCAAGGAGGAGGAAAAAGGGGATGCTTGCAAAACACCATCCCAACTGTGAAGCACTGGGGTGGCAGCATCATGTTGTGGGGGTGGCAGCATCATGTTGTGGGGGTGGCAGCATCATGTTGTGGGGGTGGCAGCATCATGTTGTGGGGGTGGCAGCATCATGTTGTGTGGGTGGCAGCATCATGTTGTGGGGGTGGCAGCATCATGTTGTGGGGGTGGCAGCATCATGTTGTGGGGGATGCAGCATCATGTTGTGGGGGTGCTTTGCTGCAGGAGGATCTGGTGCACTTCACAAAACAGATGGCTTCATGAGGAAAGAAAACATATGTGGATATATTGAAGCAGTCAGGAAGTTAAAGCTTGGTCGCAAATGCGTCCTCCAAATGGACAATGACCCCAAGCATACTTCCAAAGTTGTGGTAAAATGGCTTAAGGACAACAAAGTCAAGGTATTGGAGTGGCCATCACAAAGCCCTGACCTGAGTCATGTAGAAATTTTTTGGGCAAAACTGAAAAAGCAAGGAGGCCTACACACCTACAATATCTTCTTGAAGCTGTACTGTATTTATGGTAATATCTTATTGAAGCTGTTCTGTATTTATGGTAATATCTTATTGAAGCTGTTCTGTATTTATGGTAATATCTTATTGAACCTGTTCTGTATTTATGGTAATATCTTATTGAACCTGTTCTGTATTTATGGTAATAACTTATTGAAGCTGTTCTGTATTTATGGTAATATCTTATTGAAGCTGTTCTGTATTTATGGTATTATCTTCTTGAAGCTGTTCTGTATTTATGGTAATATCTTATTGAACCTGTTCTGTATTTATGGTAATATCTTATTGAACCTGTTCTGTATTTATGGTAATATCTTATTGAACCTGTTCTGTATTTATGGTAATATCTTATTGAAGCTGTTCTGTATTTATGGTAATAACTTATTGAACCTGTTCTGTATTTATGGTAATATCTTATTGAAGCTGTTCTGTATTTATGGTAATAACTTATTGAACCTGTTCTGTATTTATGGTAATATCTTATTGAAGCTGTTCTGTATTTATGGTATTATCTTCTTGAAGCTGTTCTGTATTTATGGTAATATCTTATTGAAACTTATTGCTCTGAACTTCCTCATTATTCACGCTTCGCAATCGATTCCCCACCAACCCATCCAATTGAGAGTCTTGACTTTTACTCGTAATTAAACCAATCTCAATGTAAATCAAGGGAATTCAGATGGCATATTGTGATTTGAATCATTGGATTCATACCAAATGGCATCCTATTCCCTATATAGAGCTCTACTTCTGACTAGGGCCCTAGTGCACTATATAGGGAATAGGGTGCCATTGGCCATAGGGTCCTGTTGTAAAGTAGTGCACTATATAGGGAATAGGGTGCCATTGGCCATAGGGTCCTGGTGTAAAGTAGTGCACTATGTATAGGGAATAGGGTGCCATTGGCCATAGAGCCCTGGTCTAAAGTAGTGCACTATATAGGGAATATGGAGCCATTTGGGACAAAGGCCATCATTTTCTCAGGAGGGAGAGTGTCATCCCTGGCCTTATCAGCAGACACGCTGACACATGACTGCACTTCACACACACACACAAGGGCAAGTAGACACACACACACATTCATTCCCACTTTCAAACAATCACAAACAATTTCAAAGTTCTAACAAGAAGGAATGGCCTGTCATTTGCCAGATGGAAAACATGGTTGCGTGTTATTTTGCGGGCCACTTGTTGTGTGCAATTTTGTTGTCTAAGGCGTTTCTTTTTTCAAGTGGCTCTCACACCATGTTAAGACACGGTTCAACACTCTAAAACCACAGTAAAAAGCACCAATGTCTTTATACCAACAATATACACATAATACAATGACAGAGCCTTACTGAGCTTCAACTTCAATCAGTATAGATGAAGGAGAGGAGACAGGTGAAAGCTATGATCCCTTATTGATGTCACCTGTTAAATCCACTTCAATCGGTGTAGATGAAGGGGAGGAGACAGGTTAAAGAAGGATTTTTAAGCCTTGAGACATGTATTGTGTACGTGTGTCGTTCAGATGGTGAATGGGCAAGACAACATATTGAAGTGTCGTTGAACGGGGTGTGGTAGAAGGTACCAGACGCACCGGTTTGTGTCCAGAACTGAAACGCTGCTGGGATTTTCCACCCTCAACAGTTTCCCGTGTGGATCAAGAATACCACCCAAAGGACATCCAGACAACTTGACACAACTGTGGGAATCATTGGAGTCAAAATGGACCAGAGTCCCTGTGGAACGCTTTCGACACCTTGTAGAGTCCATACCCCGATTAATTGCCCCGACGTATTGAGGCTGGGGCAAAAGGGGTTGCAACTCAAATTTAGGAAGGTGTTTCCCGAATGTTTTGTACAATTGTATTTAATGACCAAAATTATATTTGTGTATCTTATTATATTATAAGGAGATTTGTTTATCCTGACATAATATTGTTTCAGTCCTAGATTAAACTACTTCGTGGGTCCCAAAAGGCAGCATATTACCTCGATGTGCCCTCGTCAAAAGCAGTGCACTACATAGGGAATACAGTAGGGTGTATTTTGGGACTCATTGCGAAATTAGTTGAGACACATTAGTGAGAAGATAAATTACATTAGACAGGTACAGTTGTTATTCTATCTGACTGGAAGAGTATATTACAAATCAAATGTATTTATATAGCCCTTCTTACATCAGCTGATATATCAAAGTGCTGTACAGAAACCCAGCCTAAAACCACCAAACAGCAAGCAATGCAGGTGTAGAAGCACGGTGGCTTGGAAAAACTCCCTAGAAAGGCCAAAACCTAGGAAGAAACCTAGAGAGGAACCAGGCTATGTGGGGTGGCCAGTCCTCTTCTGGCTGTGCCGGGTGGAGATTATAACAAAACATGGTCAAGATGTTCAAATGTTCATAAATGACCAGCATGGTCGAACAATAATAATCACAGTAGTTGTCGAGGGTGCAACAGGTCAGCACCTCAGGAGTAAATGTCATTTGGCTTCTCTTAGCCGATCATTGAGAGTATCTCTACTGCTCCTGCTGTTTCTAGAGAGTTGAAAACAGCAGGTCAGGGACAAGGTAGCACGTCCAGTGAACAGGTCAGGGTTCCATAGCCGCAGGCAGAACAGTTGAAACTGGAGCAGCAGCATGGCCAGGTGGACTGGGGACAGCAAGGAGTCATCAGGCCAGGTAGCCTCAGGACTGTGTTCGAATACTCATACTAACCACACTTTCTATTTGTGACGTTAATTGAATATGTAGTATGCTTATTGGTCATAGTATGGATATAGTTAGTATGCTTATTGGTCATAGTGTGGATATAGTTAGTATGCTTATTGGTCATAGTATGGATATAGTTAGTATGCTTATTGGTCATAGTATGGATATAGTTAGTATGCTTATTGGTCATAGTATGGATATAGTTAGTATTCTTATTGGTCATAGTATGGATATAGTTAGTATGCTTATTGGTCATAGTATGGATATAGTTAGTATTCTTATTGGTCATAGTATGGATATAGTTAGTATTCTTATTGGTCAGAGTATGGATATAGTTAGTATTCTTATTGGTCATAGTATGGATATAGTTAGTATGCTTATTGGTCATAGTATGGATATAGTTAGTATTCTTATTGGTCATAGTATGGATATAGTTAGTATTCTTATTGGTCATAGTATGGATATAGTTAGTATGCTTATTGGTCATAGTATGGATATAGTTAGTATGCTTATTGGTCATAGTATGGATATAGTTAGTATGCTTATTGGTCATAGTATGGATATAGTTAGTATTCTTATTGGTCATAGTATGGATATAGTTAGTATGCTCCTGGAAGTTGTACTACATTCGCAAAAATACAAAGTATACAAACAGTGGACACTTTTTCCGTGCTTTTTGTGGGCCCATGATACAGTTCTTCGGAAAATGGGCGTGGCTTCACATCATTTTAAAATTTGAAGAAAAACATTTCGGAAAATATGCAGCCGAAGTCCAAAGAGAGCGAATACAAATGCTTTAACTAATTATAATGTTAAAAAAATGTTGAGCAATGTAATAAAGTAATGGCTTTTCAAATAAGTTATGAGACAGAAACACAGAGAGACTGAGACAGAGACATGCAGACACGTTATGTTGGCTGACAATTTGTTAGCTATGCTATCCTTACGAGCCACATAGCATATAATTATAGCAGTATGTTAGCTAGCTACCTGACATTATTTGGCTACTAATACATCAAACAGGCTGTAGGGGTACACAGGCTGTAGGGGTACACAGGCTGTAGGGGTTACACAGGCTGTAGGTGAACACAGGCTGTAGGTGAACACAGGCTGTAGGGGTTACACAGGCTGTAGGGGAACACAGACTGTAGGGATACACAGGCTGTAAGGGAACACAGGCTGTAGGTGAACACAGGCTGTAGGTGAACACAGGCTGTAGGTGAACACAGGCTGTAGGTGAACACAGGCTGTAGGGGTACACAGGCTGTAGGTGAACACAGGCTGTAGGTGAACACAGGCTGTAGGGGTTACACAGGCTGTAGGGGAACACAGGCTGTAGGTGAACACAGGCTGTAGGTGAACACAGGCTGTAGGTGAACACAGGCTGTAGGTGAACACAGGCTGTAATGGAACACAGGCTGTAAGGGAACACAGGCTGTAGGGGAACACAGGCTGTATGTAGGTGAACACAGGCTGTAGGTGAACACAGGCTTTAAGGGAACACAGGCTGTAAGGGAACACAGGCTGTAGGTGAACACAGGCTGTAATGGAACACAGGCTGTAAGGGAACACAGGCTGTAGGGGAACACAGGCTGTATGTAGGTGAACACAGGCTGTAGGTGAACACAGGCTTTAAGGGAACACAGGCTGTAAGGGAACACAGGCTGTAGGTGAACACAGGCTGTAGGTGAACACAGGCTGTAGGTGAACACAGGCTGTAGGTGCACACAGGCTGTAGGTGAACACAGGCTGTAGGTGAACACAGGCTGTAGGTGAACACAGGCTGTAAGGGAACACAGGCTGTAAGGGAACACAGGCTGTAAGGGAACACAGGCTGTAGGTGCACACAGGCTGTAGGTGAACACATGCTGTAGTTGAACACAGGCTGTAGTTGAACACAGGCTGTAGGTGAACACAGGCTGTAATGGAACACAGGCTGTAGGTGAACACAGGCTGTAAGGGAACACAGGCTGTAAGGGAACACAGGCTGTAGGTGAACACAGGCTGTAGGTGAACACAGACTGTAGGTGAACACAGGCTGTAAGGGAACACAGGCTGTAGGTGAACACAGGCTGTAAGGGAACACAGGCTGTAGGTGAACACAGGCTGTAATGGAACACAGGCTGTAGGTGAACACAGGCTGTAGGTGGACACAGGCTGTAGGTGAACACAGGCTGTAGGTGAACACAGGCTGTAAGGGAACACAGGCTGTAGGTGCACACAGGCTGTAGGTGAACACATGCTGTAGTTGAACACAGGCTGTAGTTGAACACAGGCTGTAGGTGAACACAGGCTGTAATGGAACACAGGCTGTAGGTGAACACAGGCTGTAAGGGAACACAGGCTGTAAGGGAACACAGGCTGTAGGTGAACACAGGCTGTAGGTGAACACAGGCTGTAAGGGAACACAGGCTGTAGGTGAACACAGGCTGTAATGGAACACAGGCTGTAGGTGAACACAGGCTGTAGGTGAACACAGGCTGTAGGTGAACACAGGCTGTAGGTGAACACAGGCTGTAAGGGAACACAGGCTGTAAGGGAACACAGGCTGTAGGTGCACACAGGCTGTAGGTGAACACATGCTGTAGTTGAACACAGGCTGTAGTTGAACACAGGCTGTAGGTGAACACAGGCTGTAATGGAACACAGGCTGTAGGTGAACACAGGCTGTAAGGGAACACAGGCTGTAGGTGAACACAGGCTGTAGGTGAACACAGGCTGTAGTTGAACACAGGCTGTAGTTGAACACAGGCTGTAGGTGAACACAGGCTGTAATGGAACACAGGCTGTAGGTGAACACAGGCTGTAAGGGAACACAGGCTGTAAGGGAACACAGGCTGTAGGTGAACACAGGCTGTAGGTGAACACAGGCTGTAGGTGAACACAGGCTGTAGGTGAACACAGGCTGTAAGGGAACACAGGCTGTAAGGGAACACAGGCTGTAGGTGCACACAGGCTGTAGGTGAACACATGCTGTAGTTGAACACAGGCTGTAGTTGAACACAGGCTGTAGGTGAACACAGGCTGTAATGGAACACAGGCTGTAGGTGAACACAGGCTGTAAGGGAACACAGGCTGTAAGGGAACACAGGCTGTAGGTGAACACAGGCTGTAGGTGAACACAGACTGTAGGTGAACACAGGCTGTAAGGGAACACAGGCTGTAGGTGAACGCAGGCTGTAAGGGAACACAGGCTGTAGGTGAACACAGGCTGTAATGGAACACAGGCTGTAGATGAACACAGGCTGTAGGTGAACACAGGCTGTAGGTGAACACAGGCTGTAGGTGAACACAGGCTGTAATGGAACACAGGCTGTAAGGGAACACAGGCTGTAGGTGAACACAGGCTGTAGGTGAACACAGGCTGTAGGTGAACACAGGCTGTAGGTGAGCTTCAGAAGGCAGCAAACTGCTTTTTAGTTTGTTTATTATTTAGTTTGTTGAAGTGGCTATCCTGTGGCAGTCGTATACCCTGTTAAAGGCACTGGCCAAAACATATTGCTTTGGACAGTAACAGATAACAGTTTAATTATTAAAGCAACAACTTCCGTTTCGATATAATGAGTTGTCTATTTTTACAGTGTAACCTTTGACCCCGTGTTTTTCTAAATATTCCATATATTATGATTTAAAAGGTTGATAAAGTTTCTCTATTAGCGGCTGTTTTAGATTCAGAAAATCCTTATAAGAAGAAGGTCTTGCCCTGAAATGAATTGACAATGATGGGGGTCCTGATCGAGCAAGTCAGAGGTCAGAGGTTAATGTAATTGCAATTTTAAATGTGTAGTCTAGCGAGACTTGTTCTTCCCTCATCTTCTCTGCAGAGCTTCTCAGTGTGTGTGTGTGTGTGTGTGTGTGTGTCTGAGCGTGTCTGTGTGTGATCATACAGTATCTAATACATTTGGCTATAACTATCTATTAACTAACTAACTATTGGATTCGAACACCGGCCCTTTTCATTCTTTATTAGGTGGGATGCCACCAATGGTTTGTCATCCTCCATTCAGGTCTAATATGTCTCTGCTTCACTAAATGACAAAACATGAATGAGGAATGAATGAGTCACACACACAAACACACGCGCACACACACTAATACACACACAAACACACACACACACACGCAAATACACCCACTAATACGCACACACACACACACACACACACACACACACACACACACACACTAATACACCCACAAACACACACACTAAAACACCCACTAATACACACAAACACACCTACACAAATACACCCACTAATACACACACACACACAAACACGCATACGGACCCACACACACTAATACACACACAAACACACACAGTACACACACACAGACAGCACTTGGTCATGTAACGTGTCAGACGGTTTGAGATGTATAGTGATTTAGCTCATCTGGACAAAGTGCAGTGGTTTGACCATAACCTTGGGAGGATAACGACGATGCTCTGGATTCCCGGCTGGGACATCAGACAGAGGCAGATTCCCATGAGATAGCTGTACCGTAAGTAACAATGACGTCCTTGCAACCCAGCGTTTTCTCCCACATAGAACCACAATTTGTGGTTCTATTTAAAACTCCCAGCCGGTGGTTCCACTAGCCCCACTGGTCCAACTGACTCCCTTGCCCCTGCAGCGGCCACTGTCAGACGGGACTCTCCTGTCTGTGTGTGGAAGAGAGAGTGGTCCTGTCTATGTGTGTATTGGGCTGTGTGTGTTAGTGTCATCCTCTACGGCTGTGTGTGTTAGTGTCGTCCTGTACGGCTGTGTGTGTTAGTGTCGTCCTGTACGGCTGTGTGTGTTAGTGTTGTCCTGTACGGCTGTGTGTGTTAGTGTTGTCCTGTACGGCTGTGTGTGTTAGTGTCGTCCTGTACGGCTGTGTGTGTTAGTGTCATCCTCTACGGCTGTGTGTGTTAGTGTTGTCCTGTACGGCTGTGTGTGTTAGTGTTGTCCTGTACGGCTGTGTGTGTTAGTGTCGTCCTGTACGGCTGTGTGTGTTAGTGTCGTCCTGTACGGATGTGTGTGTTAGTGTTGTCCTCTACGGCTGTGTGTGATAGTGTCGTCCTCTTTGGCTGTGTGTGATAGTGTCTTCCTCTATGGCTGTGTGTGATAGAGAGATCTCCTGGCCTGAAGCAGATGTCCTTACTCTCTTTC
>NC_092166.1:82803041-82873041 GCF_045791955.1 Oncorhynchus clarkii lewisi | reverse complement strand
TGTCTCTAGCCTAATGTCCAGGGGCCTGTCTCTAGTCTAATGTCCAGGGGCCTGTCTCTAGTCTAATGTCCAGCGGCCTGTCTCTAGCCTAATGTCCAGCTGCCTGTCTCTAGTCTATTGTCCAGTGGCCTGTCTCTAGCCTAATGTCCAGCGGCCTGTCTATAGCCTAATGTCCACAAATACAGCTGCAGTGTGTGCAAACCTGGTCAAGAACTGCAAGAAACATATGATCTCTGTATTTGCAAACAAAGGTTTCTGTACCAAATATTAAGTTGTGCTTTTCTGATGTATCAAATACTTATGTCATGCAATAAAATGCAAATGAATTACTTAAAAATCATACAATGTGATTTTCTGGATTTTTGTTTTAGATTCCGTCTCTCACAGTTTAAGTGTACCTATGATGAAAAAAAAATACAGACCTATACATGCTTTGTAAGTAGGAAAACCTGCAAAATCGGCAGTGTATCAAATACTTGTTCTCCCCACTGTATGTGTCACTTTGCAAACAATGTAACAAAAAGAAACATATTTTAGTTAATAAATCCGCATAAAAACATGCTCTCGTTTATGTTTTCTTGAGTAAGACAGCTCCAAAATACAGGTGTTTCAGCCTCAGCTCAGTGCTTTCTGTGGTGGTGGGGCAGCCAGCAGAATATACAGAGCGTAGGGGTTGGTAATGTTCTCTAGTTGCGCCATGATTGGCTCAGTGTTCTGTCACTCATGGGGACACTACGTCACTGCCAAATCTAAGGGTAGAGCTTGAAAATTCTAGCACCTTGAGTCCTGCCATAGAGATATTAGAAGTGCCCATCCAAGAAGGCCCAAGGTCATTTAAAAAATATATATATATATTTCACCTTTATTTAAACAGGTAGGCTAGTTGAGAACAAGTTCTCATTTGCAACTGCGACCTGGCCAAGATAAAGAAAGGCAGTGTGACACAGACACCAACACAGAGTTACACATGGAGTAAACATTAAACCAGCCAATAACACAATAAACAAGTCAATGACACAGTAGAAAAAAGAAAGTCTATATACAGTGTGTGCAAAAGGCATGAGTAGGTAGGCAATAAATAGGCCATAATAATTACAATTTAGCAGATTAACTCTGGAGTGATAAATGAGCCGATGATGATGTGCAAGGAGAGATACTGGTGTGCAAAAGAGCAGAAAAGTAAATAAAATAAAAAACAGTATGGGGATGAGGTAGATAGATTGGGTGTGCTGTTTACGGATGGACTATGTACAGCTGCAGCTATCGGTTAGCTGCTCAGATAGTTGATGTTTAAAGTTGGTGAGGGAAATAAAAGTCTCCAACTTCAGCGATTTTTGCAATTCGTTCCAGTCACTGGCAGCAGAGAACTGGGAGGAACGGCGGCCAAATGAGGTGTTGGTTTTGGGGATGATCAGTGAGATATACCTGCTGGAACGTGTGCTACGGGTCGGTGTTGTTATCGTGATCCTGATTGAAAACAGCGGAGGTGTATTTGGAGGGCAAGTTGGTCAGGATAATGACTATGAGGGTGCCCATGTTTACGGATTTATGGTTGTACCTGGTGGGTTCCTTGATGATTTGTGTGCGATTGAGGGCATCTAGCTTAGATTGTAGGACTGCCGGGGTGCTAAGCATATCACAGTTTACGTCACATAACAGAAAGAAGCTAGACGGGGGGGCGATCAATTCACAAATGGTGTCCAGGGCACAGCTGGGAGCGGAGGGGGGTCGATAGCAGGCGGCAACAGTGAGAGACTTATTTCTGGAGAGGTTAATTTTTAAAATTAGAAGTTCAAACTGTTTGGGTATAGATCTGGAAAGTATGACAGAACTTTGCAGGCTATCTCTGCAGTGGATTACAACTCCTCCTCCATCGGCAGTTCTATCTTGACGGAAAATGTTGTAGCTGGGTATGGAAATCTCAGAATTGTTGGTGGCCTTCCTAAGCCAGGATTCAGACACGGCAAGGACATCAGGGTTGGCGGAGTGTGCTAAAGTAGTGAGTAAAACAAATTTAGGGAGGAGGCTTCTGATGTTGACATGCATGAAACCAAGTTTTTTTCAATCACAGAAGTCAACAAATGAGGGTGTCTGGGGACACGCAGAGCCTCCACATCACCCGATGTCATTGGCCTCAGATAAAATGACGTCAAATTACGTTATATCTACAGTAGATTTGATTGGACTGATCATGTCAACATCATACTTTCAAAATCCTAGCTAGCAGTCATCATCATAAATCAAGCTGACAATCTACTGGCAAATCTTTTTCAATCCAATCATGTGAAGATAAATGATATATATGATACATAAAACTTATCGGTGTTCATCGGCCATTGGACATAACCAGCAGACATCAAGAAGCATCAAGAAAATACCTAGATTTTTTATTTTTTATTCCTCCGGTCCATTTAGTTCGCAATTACCTAAAAAGCAGCCAATCAGCTGTTTCACCAGTTTTCCTCACCAAGGCCCTGCTTGATTATTTGGCACAGGAGAACCAAGGATTAGTTCGTTTTTTTACGTCGCTTTAACGGGGCGTGCTTATCTGACAGGAAGGTAAAAATTTATGAAAAGAAAGAGAACGCTAAAACGGGGTCCATTATTATATTACGGATAAAAGCTCTGAGTAATAAAGGTCATGTATAAAGGCTTGCTCTGAGAAGTGTTTATAGTTTCTCTTTAGAATAATACGGGGGTCAGGATTTTAGCCTCTGTCTCTCTGATACATGCAATAGAGCAGTGGTCACTGATGTCATTAGCAAATAACCCACTAGCTATATATTTGTGAGGTTTATTTGTTAAGATAAGGTCTACTAATGTAGATTTTTTGGGGGGGACAGGTTGAAATAGTTATTAGTTGCGTAAGATTTAGTTCATTACAAATATCTTTTAATTTAAACGATGCTGGCATCAGCCAGTCCAGATTGAGATCTCTGATAATCAATAAGATTATGTCACATTCAAGTTCTTTTGTGTTTTCCTTGTTTTAGTGTTGGTCAGGACGTGAGCTGGGTGGGCATTCTATGTTGTGTGTCTAGTTTGTCCGTTTCTATGTATGGCCTGATATGGCCTGATATGGTTCTCAATCAGAGGCAGGTGTTAGTCATTGTCTCTGATTGGGAACCATATTTAGGTAGCTTGTTTTGTGTTGGGGTTTGTGGGTGGTTGTTTCCTGTCTTTGTGTTCTCTGCACCAGATAGGACTGTTTTGTGTTGGGGTTTGTGGGTGGTTGTTTCCTGTCTTTGTGTTCTCTGCACCAGATAGGACTGTTTTGTGTTGGGGTTTGTGGGTGGTTGTTTCCTGTCTTTGTGTTCTCTGTACCAGATAGGACTGTTTTGTGTTGGGGTTTGTGGGTGGTTGTTTCCTGTCTTTGTGTTCTCTGTACCAGATAGGACTGTTTTGGGTTTTGCCACGGTTGTTATTTTGTATTTGTGTAGTGTTCACGTTATCGTCTTTTATTAAACATGTTGAACACGAACCACGCTGCATTTTGGTCCTCCTCTCCTTCCCAGAAAGAAAACCATTACAGATAATAAGTCAGAGTTTACATAATTAGACATTAACTCAAACAATTTGCATAGAGCAGATACCGGAGCTGAGGGTGGGCGATAAACTGATCAGGGACCAAATTTAAACATTTAAACAAAACTAAACATTCATACTATTTCAGAACAGAAGTTGAAATGGACACAGTGACATCTATGTTGCATTTAATTAATTAATTAATTAAATAATTTATATACCTCCACCTCTACCCACTCTGTCTGCTCTGTAGACCTTATACCCAGCTAACAGAACATCTGAGTCTGGAACAGAGACACAGAGCCAGGATTCAGATATAATCAATATGTCAGCATGTGATTGTGAGACCAGTATTTCAATCAAATCTAGCTTTTGGATCAAGCTTCTAGCATTCAAATGAATAATTCCTAGGCCACTATTTCGAGAGCTCATATCAGATGGAGCATTCAAGGTAATATTAGATGAGCGACGCTTCCTCGTGTAGCTACTGTCAGGCCTGAGATGGATGGAGACGAGATTACTTCTAACAATACCCCTCTGCCTGTGAGAGGAAGTGGCAACACCGTACCTTGACAGTAGTGTAACAATGACATAAAGTCAATCAAAAGTTTCCTCCATGTTAGCAGCACCTGTAGATCTATTTAAAGCTATGGGGGGGAGCAGTAAGAATAGCTTGACTTGGTAATCAACCAATTCCGAGTATCAACCCTCATGGCTATATATTAATAACAATTCTCATATTCCCATGATGGCAGTTGCTGCAGATTGGACGGAGGTCCACCTCCTCCTCCAGCTTGTACTGTTGACACCAGGGAGGATGGGTCTTATGCTGCTTACGTCAAACTGACTCGGACATCAGCATGACATAAATGGGGTTCGTCGGACCAGTTGATGTTTTTCCACTCCTCAATTGTCCAGTGTTGGTGCTCGCTGGAGCCGCTTTTGATAGGAGTGGAACCCGGTGTGATCGCCTGCTGCAACAGCCCATCCATGACAAGGACCGAGGAATTGTGGGTTCTGAGATGCCGTTGTTGTACTGTACTGTTATTTGTCTGTTTTTGGCCCGCCTGTTAGCTTCTTAGGGCTAGGGTATAGTTTCCTGAATTTCCACCTGACTGATGTACCTAAAGTAAACAGCCTGTTACTCAGGCCCAGAAGCCAGGATATGCATATAATTGGTAGTATTGGAAAGAAAACAATTTGAAGTTTCTAGAAATGTTAAAATAATTTACTGACACCGGGCAGTTGAGCGTTCAAAAATGCATCAGTTATTCTGCACTCTGGCACACTAAGACAAGAATATTTTGTTAAGAAATGTAGCTAGATAGCTAGCTAGGTAAACAATGAACCCCAGTGCATGATGTAACGTTAGTTATCGAGCCAGCCAGCTAACGTTAGCTAGCTAGCTAACAGTACACATTATACTTTATACTTTGTCAAAATTATAGTGGAGTCTTTTGATAAGACTTGTAGCTAGCTAGCTAAACAGTGGGCCATAATCACAACTCATGACGTTACTACCCATGAATCTGCAGGTAGCTAACCTACCAGGTTCTATGGCTATAACTAGTCAAGCAAATGTGTCTGAGATACGAATAATAAGATCATAGACATAATGTTAGCTAGTGACCCAGCCAGCTAACATTAGCTAGCTAACAGTACACTTGAAATGAAACCACTTTCTGTCACAATTAGAGACGTGTAATATCTGGAAATCTTACCAGTATACATATCGGTTTGACGTGTCTCCTGTCTTATGCTATGCATGGTTGCCCTTAGTTTGAACATGTAATCCAGACGGGTGTTTTCTACATCTCCTTAGCTATCATACTCAAATTCCACTGATTTCCTCCAGAAAGTGGAGTACACACACATAATATTAGCTAGTTAGCCATCCAGCTAACTTTAGCTAGGTAACAGTACACTTTAATTAAACATTAGGTTTATGCAGTTTTACTACGCAAAACATATTTTTTTAAAGCTTTGTTTGACACGATAACCTAAGCATACTGACCAGCTCCAGTATACAGACGTGTGCTATATGGTAGACCAATCCAAACTCATCTCTCGGCATGTCCAGCCCACTCATTATCTCAGCCAATCATGACTAGCGGGAAGGTTCCCCTCTTTTTCTGTGGCTAAACCAACTAGGCTCATAATTGAACAATTTTATTGGTATTTACAGATGGCATACAAGTTTGATATCAAGGCACATGAAAGTTCACGTTTCGAGTAGGCATTTCTGCCCCAAAAAATGCATTTTGATAAAAAAACATTTTTTTATGTTCAAACAGCTCTCCTGTGAAGTCTTGACTTGCGATATACGTCTAGTTTCCCGAATTGGTTCACATTTGCCTTTCTCCTTTGACCTCTCTCATCAACGAGCTGTTTTCTCCCACAGGACTGGATGTTTTTTGTATGTCGCACCGGGAAACCCTAGTCACTGTTGTGTGTGAAAGGCCCAAGAGGTCAACCATTTCTGAGATACTAGAACCGGCTCGCCTGGCACCGAAGATTTTACCACGCTCAAAGTTGCTTCGGTCACTTGTTTTGCTCATTCTAACATTCATTCAAACAGTAACTGAATGCCTCGATACTTGTCTGCCAGCTTTATATAGCAAGGCACGTCCTCTTGACTCACTGTCTGTAAGAGCGATCCATTTCTGTGAATGGGGTGGTGTACCTAATAAACTGGCCGTTGACTATATATCGCTCTCTCTCTCTCTCTCTGAGATGAGGAAATAGAAGCCTCACACAAGCCATGTTTCTAATTAGCCTGGTCCCAAATCTGTTTGTGCTGTCTTGCCTACTCCTATGCTGACAATTTTATTTTATTTAACCTTTATTTAGGTTAGAAACCTATTTTTTGAGGGGGACCTGGCACGAGGTCAGCAGGAAGTAGTCTTTGTGTACACATAACACAAGAACACAATACTATATATTAAAAACATATATTTTCTTCTATCAGAGTTTTAAACTCAGACAGAGACATCCTCTCCTCCAGTTTTAAAGTATTTTGTAGCTCTTACCAAGACCAATGATTTGTTTCCTCCATTCAGCCCTTGGAACTGTGAATGAGAGCACTGAGGCTGAAGGAATGTGATGTTGTTGTTAGTGAGGAGATATGTAGGGAACAAGCACGGCCTTGTACACAAATATGTACCGGTGCTTAAACCTTCTGGCATGAAGGGCCACTTCACCATGTCGTATCGTTCACAGTGATGGGTGAGTGGTCTTGCATTAGTTATGAACCTAAGTGTTCTGTGATACACCTTAAGGGTGCTGGCAGTGGCATTGCATGTAAATGATGTCACCACAACCCAACACAGAGAAAAATCGCACCTCGCACAAGATCCTTCCTTAAATAGAAAAACAAGAGTAGTTGTCCATTTACAGTAAAATAATAATAATGTCTGCAAATGACTCCATTTGTCTGTTTTGAGGAACGACAACAAAAATAACATGAACTCTGACTTTCTGTCATTCAGAAAGGTGGACAAGTTGTTTCTGAATGTCCTCCAGAAAGGTGGACCAGTTGTTTCTGAATGTCCTCCAGAAAGGTGGACAAGTTGTTTCTGAATGTCCTCCAGAAAGGTGGACCAGTTGTTTCTGAATGTCCTCCAGAAAGGTGGACCAGTTGTTTCTGAATGTCCTCCAGAATGTCCTCCAGAAAGGTGGACCAGTTGTTTCTGAATGTCCTCCAGAAAGGTGGACCAGTTGTTTCTGAATGTCCTCCAGAAAGGTGGACAAGTTGTTTCTGAATGTCCTCCAGAAAGGTGGACGGGTTGTTTCTGAATGTCCTCCAGAAAGGTGAACCAGTTGTTTCTGAATGTCCTCCAGAATGTCCTCCAGAAAGGTGGACCAGTTGTTATTGAATGTCCTCCAGAAAGGTGGACCGGTTGTTTCTGAATGTCCTCCAGAAAGGTGGATGAGATGTTTCTGAATGTCCTCCAGAAAGGTGGACGAGATGTTTCTGAATGTCCTCCAGAAAGGTGGACCAGTTGTTTCTGAATGTCCTCCAGAAAGGTGGACGAGTGTCATCAAAAGCCAGACAAGTCTCGAAGAATTAGACACAGGAGTAGACATTTGAGTCGTCGGCCTACAGATGGAGGTGTTTCAGAGTTTACATTTCTACCAACAGCATTTATATACAGGGTAAAAAAAAGGACAGGCCCATAAATGGACTCTTGAAGGACTCCTTTCATGAGCTGTCAACACTCTTATGTCAATACCCTCCTGTGACACGCGCTGGATTCTGTAAAACAGGTCGTTTTGGTTACAATCCAAAGCTCCGTTTTTCTTCTTCTAATCTACACTCTTAAAATTAAAAGTGCAAATTGGAACCAAAGACGTATCTTGAGAGGAATGCCATAGGGAACCATTTTAGGGTCTCTGAAAAAAAACATGAATGGGATGGTTCTTTGAAAACCATAAAGAAATTCCATAACAGAAATGTTTGGCCCTCCGGGACCAAAAATGAATAGTCTTGCTGTAGGGTTTTTATAAGCCTTATTTGCATCTTTCTCATGTTGCCTTTCGAGTGAATTTTGATTTACCAGTGCAACCCATGACTGTGTTTGCTAGAGACATGGTTTTTGCATTAATTCATTTTCAGGTTTAATGAGATCTTAAGTGAATATGTTGTCATTAAAATTGTATTCTTTAAGACAATATATATTGCACAAGGCTTTCTTTTGAGGGCTTAGTTTTACCCTAATACAGTGACATGAATCACATAGTTTACAGGCCATATCAGACCTGCAACTTGTACTCAGAATGACCACCAGGGTTGAGAAAATTTGAGAGTAAGCCATGAAATCACCTTAAACATCTAAACTAGAACAACTATTTCAGTAACTGCTGCAATAATTCCAGGTAAACTTGGAATATTTAAAAAAATGGTTATTTATATTTGAGTAGTATAAGATTAATTAATCAATGTACATGAAAAAATATGAAACAAACAATTCTAAAAAACAAATATTAGAGCATGCTGGGAAATATGATAATGATGGGTGTGGTTTTGGTACAACTCCAGTCATTACCCTGAACAAGGCAATTAACCAATTTTTCCTAGGCTGTCATTGTAAATAAGAAGTTTTTCTTAACTGACTTGGCACTATCTTTGAAACTATAGGCTATTTTTGCAAAACTATGCACACTAACCACAAAACCTTACACAAAAACCAGCAAAACATTATACATCTCTAGCAAAAGCAAACAATTCTTGCAAAACTCTTCAAACTCTTTTTACATTTTTTTTGTTTTTGCATCAGTACAGTACACACAAACCATAATTTGAATAAGCACACGAAGCACCAACTAGGCACTGACAGTATAAATGAAAAACACTTCTTTTGCTTTTTCTGTGAGCAGGGCATAGCAGTTTGCAGTAAAGTTTTGTCATACATGTAGTAAACAAACAGACACACAGGTATTCAAATGTGTAAAGTATGGGATGTGTATTCGGAACATAACACACTATTTATACAAATAAGGGAAAAGTTATTCTCAAAATGTTCAAACCTCGAACAACAAAAGCGCAGTAGAAGAAAATCGAAACATTTTGTGCAATTAAAAAAATGTGGAGTAGTACACAGCGTTGTACGAGATCTTCAGTTTCTTGGCAATTTCTCGCATGGAATAGCCATCATTTCTCAGAACAAGAAAAGACTGACGAGTTTCAGAAGAAAGTTCTTTGTTTCTAGCCATTATGAGCCTGTAATCGAACCTACAAATGCTGATGCTCCAGATACTCAACTAGTCTAAAGAAGGCCAGTTTTATTGCTTCTTTACAGTCTTTTCTGAAAGAGCTGTATAATGGCTATTTTTGCAAAACTCTACACCAAACCAGCAAAACATTATACACTTACTATACAATTCTTGCAAAAGAAAACAATTCTTGCAAAACTCTTCAAACTCTTAAAACATTATTTTTTTAGAGTCAATACAGTACACACAAACCATAATTTGAATAAGCAACAACTAGGCACTGATAGTATAAATGAAAAACACTTGTGGGTTTTTCCTGTGTGCAGGGCATAGCAGTTTGCAATAAAGTATAGTGATAAAGTATAGTCAACTCACATACACACAGGTATTCAAATGTGTAAAGTATGGATGTGTATTCGGAACATAACACACTATCAATACAAATAAGGGGGGAAAAATTATTCTCAAATTGTTCAAACACTCCTCGAACAACAAAGTGCAGTAGGAAAAAAAAAAAAAAAATGTGGCTTCATCTCATCCTCTTTGTGAGTCTGGCCATAAGACTTCATCCACTTCACATGCGATGTTGTCTTGAGCTAGGCAGCGTGGAAAGTATCGCCCGGAGTGCAGTATCCAGGCCTGGCAATGACCCCTGATCCATGTCTCCACAAGCCTCCTCCATTGCCTGTTGAAGGGGTATGCGTTGATGGGGCTGGTGATCATACACCTTCCAGCAGAGAATAATTCTTCAATAGGACTCAAGAACGGAGAGTATGGGGGTAGAGATGAGAAGTGGGTGAACTGTGAACCAATTGCAGACCACAACAGCCCGGTGGAAACGAACAATGTCCCAGATGATAATGTACCTGGGCTGCTCTGGTCCCTGGTCATTAGGGATTAGTCTGTTGTGGAGGGTGTCCTGAAATGTGATAATGTGTGCAGTGGCTGTATGGGCCTAGATTTACATGATGGTGAAGGACGCCGTTTTGACTAACAGCTGCACACATTGTTATGTTGCCACCACATCGTCCCGAAACGTTAATGATGGCACGGTGTCCAATGATATTTCTGCCGCGGCCCCTTGTTTTTGTAAGGTTGAAACCTGCCTCGTTTATTAGGTCATGGTGCACTGCATCTGCTTCTAGCTCCATGATTCTCTGAAAGAGACAAGACAAAACAATGTAGCACAGTAGGAAAAGACAGGGATCAGTCAACATGATGTAGCACCATACACTTCCAGATCCAGATCCAGTACCAATGATAGGATAGTACAGCTTACCTGCACTTATTCATATCTCAGTTGTTTTACGACGGTCTGAGTTTCTTTCGAAAAGGACTCTGTTCAGCTGCTTCATCCTAATTCTATTGCGTTTCAGCAGACGAGACAGTGCAGAGACTCACTCTGTTTCAGTAGACGAGACAGTGCAGAGAGACTCACTCTGTTTCAGTAGACGAGACAGTGCAGAGAGACTCACTCTGTTTCAGTAGACGAGACAGTGCAGAGAGACTCACTCTGTTTCAGTAGACGAGACAGTGCAGAGACTCACTCTGTTTCAGTAGACGAGACAGTGCAGAGAGACTCACTCTGTTTCAGTAGACGAGACAGTGCAGAGAGACTCACTCTGTTTCAGTAGACGAGACAGTGCAGAGAGACTCACTCTGTTTCAGTAGACGAGACAGTTATTTGCAATGACCATATTTACTAGAGGTCGACCGATTATGATTTTTCAACGCCGATACCGAGGACCAAAAAAAGCCGATACCGATTAATCGGACCATTTTTTTTTTTTTTGTAATAATGACAATTACAACAATACTGAATGAACACTTATTTTAACTTAATATAATACATCAATAAAAATCCATTTAGCCTCAAATAAATAATGAAACATGTTCAATTTGGTTTAAATAATGCAAAAACAAAGTGTTGGAGAAGAAAAAGCTAACGTTTCAGTTCCTTTCTCAGAACATGAGAACAAATGAAAGCTGGTGGTTCCTTTTAAGATGAGACTTCAATATTCCAAGGTAAGAGGTTTTAGGTTGTAGTTAATATAGCATTTATAGGACTATTTCTCTCTATACCATTTGTATTCCATATACCTTTGACTATTGGATGTTCTTATAGGCACTATAGTATTGCCAGTGTCACAGTATAGCTTCCGTCCCTCTCCTCGCTCCTACCTGGGCTCGAACGAGTAACACATCGACAACAGCCACCCTCGAAGCAGCGTTACCCATCGCTCCACAAAAGCCGCGGCCCTTGCAGAGCAAGGGGAACAACCACTCCAAGTCTCAGAGCGAGTGACGTTTGAAACGCTATTAGCGCGCACCCCACTAACTAGCTAGCCATTTCACATCGGTTACACCAGCCTAATCTCGGGAGTAGATAGTCTTGAAGTCATAAACAGTGCAATGCTTGAAGCACAGTGAAGAGCTGCTGGCAAAACGCACGAAAGTCCTGCTTGAATGAATGCTTACGAGCCTGCTGCCTACCATCGCTCAGTCAGACTGCTCTATCAAATATCAAATCATAGACTTAATTATAACATAATAACACAAAGAAATACGAGCCTTTGGTCATTAATATGGTCGAATCCGGAAACTATCATTTTGAAAACAAAATGTTTATTATTATCGCATATACCCTGACTCCGCGTGCAATGAACAAAAGAGAAGTGACACAATTTCACCTGGTTAATATTGCCTGCTAACCTGGATTTATTTTAGCTAAATATGCAGGTTTGATTTTAAGAAAGGCATTGATGTTTATGGTTAGGTACACGTTGGAGCAACGACAGTCCTTTTTCCGCATCGCAGGGCACCGCATCGATAATATGCAACGCAGGACACGCTAAACTAGTAATATCATCAACCATGTGTAGTTAACTAGTGATTATGATTGATTGTTTTTTTATAAGATAAGTTTAATGCTAGCTAGCAACTTACCCTGGCTTCTTACTGCATTCGCGTAACAGGTAGGCTCCTCGTGGAGTGCAATGAGAGGCAGGTGATTAGAGTGTTGGACTAGTTAACTGAAAGGTTGCAAGATTGAATCCCCGAGCTGACAAGGTAAAAATCTGTTGTTCTGCCCCTGAACAAGGCAGTTAACCCACCGTTCTTAGGCCGTCATTGAAAATAAGAACGTGTTCATAACTGTCTAGTTAAAAAAAAATTCAGCCCCCCCAAAAAATCGACCAAATCGCTGTCCAAAAATAACGATTTCCAATTGTGATGAAAACTTGAAATCGTCCCTAATTAATCGGCCATTCTGATTAATTGGTCGACCTCTAATATTTTCAATGTGGGTGTCCTGCTCTGGGGTGAACAGTTGACCTCTTCCATCAGATACTGGTTTTCTTGCAGTTCTGTAAAAACATTTGAATTGTTTTAGTGATACTTTCTCATTTTGAAAGTGCAGTACATATTACTGTACCAGTAAGACTACAGCACTTAGTTACTTACCGGTTCTCATTTTGAAACATCTGGATGATACCTGCAACAGTATAGCGGCTCAGATTTGGTTGAACCCATTGCCCAGCCTCCATCATGCTCATCCCATGGTTGACAACATGTTCAACCACAGTCATTGTGATTTCCTGATTCCCTTTCCTCTTCTTCTTCCCCGTCCTACTTCACCTCTTCATTCTCCTCCTTCTCCTCCTTGTCCTCCACCTCTTCCGTCTTCACCTCCTCATCCTCCTCTTCCTCCTCCCCATCCTCCTCTAGTTCTCACCCCTCTTACTCTCTGTCCAATATTGGCCTCTATTGTTGTCCGAACCAAATGGTTACCTGCCTATTCATAAAAAAAGCTCAAGCTCTGATTTGTAACTCAATGTGGAAAGGCAATTTGCGAAATAGTGTAGCAATGTAGTTTTGCTAGAAGTGTGATATAAAATTACAAACTGAGTGTAAAAGCAGAGAAGGTGCATTCAGTTTGGCAACACTTGGTAAATGCATTGGCTAATGGTTTTAGAGATAGTGCTTCAAGAATCACTGTTAGTGTTTAAGCATTCAGAAAAAAAATTGTAAACACAATTATTATAACTTTTTTTACACCACAAGAATTGTTACATTGAAAAATCAACGCTAGTTAACCTAAGGCTAGCGGAACCCCTCGACAACATTCTCTGAAAAGGCGCGAAATTCAAAAAATTTGTTTTGAAATATTTAACTTTCATACATACTTTTATACACAAGTGCAATACACCAAATTAAAGCTTAATGTCTTGTTAATCTACCCATTGTGTCCAATTTAAAAAAGGCTTTACAGCGAAAGCACACCATATGATTATGTTAGGTCAGAGACTAGTCACATAAAAACATACAGCCATTTTCCAGCCAAAGAGAGGGGTCACAAAAAGCAGAAATAGAGACTTCCTTTTGACGTCCTAGTCCTTACAGATGACATGCATATCTATAAAAGAATGCAGCCACCACCATGCTTGAAAATATGAGGAGTGGTACTCAGTGATTTGATGTGCTGGATCTTCCCAAAGCACAATGCTTTGTACTGTATTCAGGACATAATGTGAATTGCTTTGCCACCTTCTTTTCCGTTCTACTTTAGTGCCTTGTTTCAAACAGGATGCATGTTTTAGAATATTTTGCATTCTGTACAGGCTTCCTTCTTTTCAAAATGTAATTTAGGTTAGTATTGTGGGGTAACTGTAATGTTAGAGAGATAGGTAGTCATTCAACATCATTCAACTTATGTGACATGTAAAACACATTTTTACTCCTGAACTTATTTAGCCTTGCCATAGCAAAGGGGTTGAGTACTTATTGACTCAAAACATTTCAGCTTTTCGTTTTAATTAATTTTGTAAAAAAAACTCAATAAATATCATTCCACTTTGACATTATGGGCTACTGTGTGTAGGCCAGACGCACAACATCTGAATGTAATCCATTTTAAATTCAGACTGTAACACAACATAATATGGTCAAGGTAAAGGGGTGTGAATACTGTCTGAAGGCCTATACTCTCTTTCCAATGAATGCTCCAAGGACATACAGGATTGAAATTACAGTTTCACCAAGGCAGGTCATACAGGCTCAGGTAATACAGGCTCAGGTCATGCAGGCTCAGGTAATACAGGCTCAGGTAATACAGGCTCAGGTAATACAGGCTCAGGTAATACAGGCTCAGGTCATACAGGCTCAGGTAATACAGGCTCAGGTCATACAGGCTCAGGTAATACAGGCTCAGGTCATACAGGCTCAGGTAATACAGGCTCAGGTAATACAGGCTCAGGTCATACAGGCTCAGGTCATACAGGCTCAGGTAATACAGGCTCAGGTAATACAGGCTCAGGTAATACAGGCTCAGGTCATACAGGCTCAGGTAATACAGGCTCAGGTCATACAGGCTCAGGTCATACAGGCTCAGGTCATACAGGCTCAGGTCATACAGGCTCAGGTAATACAGGCTCAGGTCATACAGGCTCAGGTCATACAGGCTCAGGTCATACAGGCTCAGGTCATACAGGCTCAGGTAATACAGGCTCAGGTAATACAGGCTCAGGTAATACAGGCTCAGGTCATACAGGCTCAGGTAATACAGGCTCAGGTCATACAGGCTCAAGTCATACAGGCTCGCACCTGGACTACTGTTCAGTCGTGTAGTCAGGTGCTTGGAAGGACTTAGGAACATTTCAATTGGCTCAGAACAGGGCAGCACGGCTGGCCCTTGGATGTACACAGAGAGCTAATATCAATAATGTGTCAATCTGGCTCAAAGTGGTGGAGAGATTGACTTCATCACTACTTGTATTTGTGAGAGGTGTTTGACAACACAGAGCTGTCTGCTTAAACGACTAGCACACAGCTCAGACACCCATGCATACCCCACAAGACATGCCACCAGAGGTCTCGTCACAGTCCCCAAGTCCAGAACGGACTATGGGTAGAACACAGTACTACATAAAGCCATGACTATTCCACATCAGGTAAGTAATGCAAGCAGGAGAATCATATTTAAAAAACGGATAAATATACACCTTATGGAACAGCGGGGACTGTGGCGCAACACAAACATAGGCACAGACACATGAATACAGACACATGCATACAAACTCACCGTAACATGTGTACTATATACACACGTACATATGGATTTTGTGTTGTAGATGTGGAGTAGGGGCCTGAGGGCAGACACTTGGTGTGTTGTGAAATCTGTTATGAATGATTTGTAATGTTTTTAAAATTGTATAACTGCCTTAATTTTTTGAAGTTTTACATTTTGTATTGTAGATATGTAGTGGTGTAATAATGTTCTATGATGTACTGTTTTATATTTTGTTTTATGTGTGATGTAAGTGCATTAATGTGTTTGGACCCCAGGAAGAGTAGCTGCTGCCTTGGCAGGAACTAATGCTCATCCATAATAAACCCCAGGAAGAGTAGCTGCTGCCTTGGCAGGAACTAATGCTCATCCATAATAAACCCCAGGAAGAGTAGCTGCTGCCTTGGCAGGAACTAATGCTCATCCATAACAAACCCCAGGAAGAGTAGCTGCTGCCTTGGCAGGAACTAATGCTCATCCATAATAAACCCCAGGAAGAGTAGCTGCTGCCTTGGCAGGAACTAATGCTCATCCATAACAAACCCCAGGAAGAGTAGCTGCTGCCTTGGCAGGAACTAATGCTCATCCATAACAAAACCCAGGAAGAGTAGCTGCTGCCTTGGCAGGAACTAATGCTCATCCATAATAAAACCCAGGAAGAGTAGCTGCTGCCTTGCAAGGAACTAATGCTCATCCATAACAAACCCCAGGAAGAGTAGCTGCTGCCTTGGCAGGAACTAATGCTCATCCATAACAAACCCCCCAGGAAGAGTAGCTGCTGCCTTGGCAGGAACTAATGCTCATCCATAACAAACCCCAGGAAGAGTAGCTGCTGCCTTGGCAGGAACTAATGCTCATCCATAACAAAACCCAGGAAGAGTAGCTGCTGCCTTGGCAGGAACTAATGCTCATGCATAATAAACCCCAGGAAGAGTAGCTGCTGCCTTGGCAGGAACTAATGCTCATCCATAATAAACCCCAGGAAGAGTAGCTGCTGCCTTGGCAGGAACTAATGCTCATCCATAACAAACCCCAGGAAGAGTATCTGCTGCCTTGGCAGGAACTAATGCTCATCCATAATAAACCCCAGGAAGAGTAGCTGCTGCCTTGGCAGGAACTAATGCTCATCCATAATAAACCCCAGGAAGAGTAGCTGCTGCCTTGGCAGGAACTAATGCTCATCCATAACAAACCCCAGGAAGAGTAGCTGCTGCCTTGGCAGGAACTAATGCTCATCCATAATAAACCCCAGGAAGAGTAGCTGCTGCCTTGGCAGGAACTAATGCTCATCCATAACAAACCCCAGGAAGAGTAGCTGCTGCCTTGGCAGGAACTAATGCTCATCCATAACAAAACCCAGGAAGAGTAGCTGCTGCCTTGGCAGGAACTAATGCTCATCCATAATAAAACCCAGGAAGAGTAGCTGCTGCCTTGCAAGGAACTAATGCTCATCCATAACAAACCCCAGGAAGAGTAGCTGCTGCCTTGGCAGGAACTAATGCTCATCCATAACAAAACCCAGGAAGAGTAGCTGCTGCCTTGGCAGGAACTAATGCTCATCCATAATAAAACCCAGGAAGAGTAGCTGCTGCCTTGCAAGGAACTAATGCTCATCCATAACAAACCCCAGGAAGAGTAGCTGCTGCCTTGGCAGGAACTAATGCTCATCCATAACAAACCCCAGGAAGAGTAGCTGCTGCCTTGGCAGGAACTAATGCTCATCCATAACAAACCCCAGGAAGAGTAGCTGCTGCCTTGGCAGGAACTAATGCTCATCCATAACAAAACCCAGGAAGAGTAGCTGCTGCCTTGGCAGGAACTAATGCTCATCCATAACAAAACCCAGGAAGAGTAGCTGCTGCCTTGGCAGGAACTAATGCTCATCCATAACAAAACCCAGGAAGAGTAGCTGCTGCCTTGGCAGGAACTAATGCTCATCCATAACAAAACCCAGGAAGAGTAGCTGCTGCCTTGGCAGGAACTAATGCTCATCCATAACAAAACCCAGGAAGAGTAGCTGCTGCCTTGGCAGGAACTAATGCTCATCCATAATAAACCCCAGGAAGAGTAGCTGCTGCCTTGGCAGGAACTAATGCTCATCCATAACAAACCCCAGGAAGAGTAGCTGCTGCCTTGGCAGGAACTAATGCTCATCCATAACAAACCCCAGGAAGAGTAGCTGCTGCCTTGGCAGGAACTAATGCTCATCCATAACAAAACCCAGGAAGAGTAGCTGCTGCCTTGGCAGGAACTAATGCTCATCCATAACAAACCCCAGGAAGAGTAGCTGCTGCCTTGGCAGGAACTAATGCTCATCCATAACAAACCCCAGGAAGAGTAGCTGCTGCCTTGGCAGGAACTAATGCTCATCCATAACAAAACCCAGGAAGAGTAGCTGCTGCCTTGGCAGGAACTAATGCTCATCCATAACAAAACCCAGGAAGAGTAGCTGCTGCCTTGGCAGGAACTAATGCTCATCCATAACAAAACCCAGGAAGAGTAGCTGCTGCCTTGGCAGGAACTAATGCTCATCCATAACAAACCCCAGGAAGAGTAGCTGCTGCCTTGGCAGGAACTAATGCTCATCCATAACAAACCCCAGGAAGAGTAGCTGCTGCCTTGGCAGGAACTAATGCTCATCCATAACAAACCCCAGGAAGAGTAGCTGCTGCCTTGGCAGGAACTAATGCTCATCCATAACAAAACCCAGGAAGAGTAGCTGCTGCCTTGGCAGGAACTAATGCTCATCCATAACAAACCCCAGGAAGAGTAGCTGCTGCCTTGGCAGGAACTAATGCTCATCCATAATAAATACAAAAATACAAAACGTTTCCAGCTGGCATTGTTTTTTTGCTTGAGATGTACGGCCTTCTCTCTCAGTGAAGGCATTTCGTGCCGATAATTTGCCCGTATATTGTTAGATATTACTGCACTGTTGGAGCTAGGAACACAAGCATTTACGGTCCACCCGCAATAACATGCTAAATATGTGTATGAGACCAATAACATTTGATTTGATAGCGTTGTCACCAGCTTGTTCTATTCAAACAGTGCCGTACTTTCCTATCCCCTGTTGTCACGTTTCATTTGGTGGTGGCACGGGTATGCCGTTCTGTCTTCTTTTGCACCTCGGAGGTGTAGAATCAGAATTACTCATCAGAACTGTCATGACTGATTTTCTCTGAGTGGTTTTCGATCAGATCTCGTAGCAGAGCTAACGTAGCATGTGCATCCATTCATCTTGGTCTTCTTGCCATCTTGTAAATTGGCAATTTGCTGTGTGTGCTATGAAACGGACAGATCTGCTGGCTTCCATACATTTCAAGAAACTTTTACGATTCTGAAGAACCGTAGATGCCACGTCAAGAACCCCACACTTAAATCAAAGGTTCTTTATAGGGCATGAGTTCTCCAAGGAACCTTAAAGGTCCCGAACAGTCATTCTGATTCATGTAAAATACCCTTTTCAGCAACTAAAATATCACCCGTAATATTTGTTTTGGATAGAAATGCTCAACATTTGAGAAAAAGTTATTTTTCTCTCACGGCTAACTACCAGGAAGTTTGAAAAGACAGGCTGAGTGGGCGAGGAGCTTATATTCATGAGCTCGTCTTGACTGACAGCTCTTTGAAATGCCTGTGTCAAGCAACTTGGATGCAGTGAGCAGTGTTGCAGTCAAATCATCTCAAGCAAATTTGGTGATACCCTAACCAACTCAAACAACATTGAAATTGCATCAATGATGTCCAAAATGTTTTTTATACATCTCCCGTTTGGCATGTCTCTTGTGATGCGGTTCACAGCAGAACTGACGGATGTGTTGACTTGACAACTGAGTTTTGAATGACCCTCCCCTCTTTTGTTCCATGCTGGCTAAAGAACTTGTCATGCCAGCTGACACCAGACACGGATGAAATATGTAAGTGTCTTTGCCATAGATTAACTTTTAATTATATTTGCTGACACTCTATAATCAAATATTGATTAGCTATATAAACCACACCACTATGCAGCAACGCCTTCTTCAATGTTTGTTACAACGCTGTACTTATTTAAATTAGGTATGATTATATCATGTTACCATTGGTGTATTAAAATGAGGACATTGTGATGATGTCACCCTATCCCCTTAATAATCCCGCCTCCTGAATCCAAGTGTTGGACACGTGGGAGGGGACCAGTAACTTTATCATCAAACTTGATCAATGTATGTACAGTCATTTTTCACACTTTGGTCATCATAAAATTAGGGTTCCTCAAAAGGTTCTTTGGGAAGGGTGATGATTCTATGTGGAACCATATTGAGCCAAATAACTCTTTGAGCCCCTTCGATGGTTCTTTCCAGTTTAAAAAAGAAAGGGTTTCTTTCCTCTTTTAGTGATAATTAAACGTAGCGGTGTATTGGCGTATGGTTTGGTCACAGCTTTTTTTGTGGAACTGTGATTGAGAGTGGCATCCCAGTTTATCTAATGTGTTATGCTATGCTATGCTGTGTTGTGTTATGCTATGCTATGCTGTGTTATGCTATGCTGTGTTATGCTATGCTATGGTACATATGATATGTCCAGTGATGGTGTGGTGTGAAAGAGATGCTTTGTGTCACTTGAGAACAGTTGATGAAGTTCTCAATTCTTTCCTCATGGACCTAGAGCTGTTCCCAGAGCTAGCACACCCGATTCAACTAGTTAGTTAACACAATAATAAAACCTATGGAATTTTAACAATACAATATCATTTGGCTATTAATAACCTCTTGGGGCTAGGGGGCAGAATTTTCACTTTTGGATAAATAGCATGCCCAATTTCAACTTCCTGCTACTCATGCCAAGAATATAAGATATGCATATTATTCATATATTCGGATAGAAAACACTCTGATGTTTCTAAAACTGTTTGAATCATGTCTGTGAGTATAGCAAAACCCCGAGATCAAACCATTCAGATTTTTTATTTTTTGCCTCTCTCTGTTCCCTGACTTGTTATTGCCAAGGGATATTTCTTATATTTCTCAGTTCCTACCGCTTCCACTGGATATCACCAGTCTTTGGAATTTGGTTGAGGTTATTCCTTTGTGCAATGAAGAAGTAGGCCAACTAGGAACTGGGTACACTTTTGTGAGTTGCGCAAGATGTGAAAAGTGGTGCTGGTTTGTTTTCGTTCCTGTATTGAACACCGATTGCCCCGTCTACAATTTGATCGATTATTAACGTTTAAAAATACCTAAAGTTGTATTACAAAAGTAGTTTGAAATATCTTGGCAAAGTTTATGGGCAACTTTTGAAATATTTTGTAGTGACGTTGCGTTTTTGCAAGCTGTTTTTTTTCTGGATCAAACGCGCTTTATAAATGGACATTTGGATAAATTATGGACGGAATTAATCGAACAAAAGGACCAATTGTGATGTTTATGGGACATATTGGAGTGCCAACAAAAGAAGCTCGTCAAAGGTAATGCATGTTTTATATTTTATTTCAGCGTTTTGTGTAGCGCCTGCAGGGTTGAAATATGCTAACTCCTTTGTTTACTGCTGGTGCAGATGGGGTAGGCTATCAGAAAATAACTTCTTATGCTTTCGCCCGAAAAGCATTTTTAAAATCTGATATGTTGGCTGGATTCACAACAAGTGTAGCTTTAATTGAGTATTTTACATGTGTGATTTAATGAAAGTTGGATTTTGATAGTGTTTTTCATTTGAATCTGGCGCTCTGCATTTTCCCTGGCAATTGGCCAGTTGAGAGAGACATTTGCGTCCCACCTATCCCTAACTAGTTTTAAAACAGAATTTAAAAACCTTTATGGTTCTACAAATAACTTTTGAGATTGAGAATGGTTCTATAAATAACCATTCTCCATAAAGGTTCTATAAAGAATCATACAAAAGGGTTCTATAAAGCCCCCGAAAGGGTTGTTACCAAAGTGGATCTCTTTTTTACTGCTATAAAGATTTTTTTTATGGTTCTCTATAGAACCTTAGGAAAGGGTTCTTTATAGCACCGTACATGTAACATTTAGAACCTGATGGGCATAGTTCTTTACAGAACCTTCAAAAAAGGTTCCATAGAGCAAGGAAAGTGGTCTTACAAGCCAAATAACCCTTTTCTGGAACAATATGGAAGCATTTGTTTTCAGTGTTTAGGAGTTGGGAAAAACAGCCCAAACATGTTAGGGTTAATCATTGTGGAACGCACAGGAACATAGGGTGTCCCAGACGCATCCAGTTACCACAGAAGTAAAGACAGGATATGAGAGAGAGAGAGAGAGAGAGAGAGTGAAAAAAGAGAGAGAGAGAAAAAAGAGAGAGAAAGAGAGAAAAAAGAGAAAGAGAACGAGAGAGAGAAAAGAGAGAAAGAGAGAGAAAAAAAGAGAGAGAATATTGAGAGAAAGAGAGAGAAAAAAAACCTGCCAGTTTCACTGGCCCTGTTCTAGATGGTTACTGTCACCGTCTCAGGCCTCCATCCCAAAGTCCAGCCCTAAATGGGTCTGGTTGTCTTCACGGACCCTTACATTCCAGTCCAATTTCAAGTTAATTTAACTCATTCACAAGGCAGAGGACAATTTAATTCAGTATTGAGGACCAGATTACTACAGAAAACCGTGTCTTCCAGAAAACTGTCTCGCTCATTCATCGGCGTAGAACTGGAGAGTTATATGAAAACGACAGATCCCTTTTATTGTAATATCAACATGACCTGTAGGCTTAGTTCATGTGAGATCACATTTCTGAGGAGAGTGTAAACAGACCGCCTGATCATCATACCACCTTCTCCACTCTCAAACTCTCTAAACTTTAAATATGAAATATCCTTATTCATGTCACCCTATTAGAACTGTGGGTATGGACATCTACTGAGTGACTAACGGGTGACCTTGCACATTGACTCTGTACCGGTACCCCCTGTATATAGCCTCCACATTGACTCTGTACTGGTACCCCCTGTATATAGCCTCCACATTGACTCTGTACCGGTACCACATTGACTCTGTACCGGTACCCCCTGTATATAGCCTCCACATTGACTCTGTACCGGTACCACATTGACTCTGTACCGGTACCCCCTGTATATAGCCTCCACATTGACTCTGTACCGGTACCCCCTGTATATAGCCTCCACATTGACTCTGTACTGGTACCCCCTGTATATAGCCTCCACATTGACTCTGTACCGTAATACCCTGTATATAGCCTCCACTTTGACTCTGTACCGGTACCCCCTGTATATAGCCTCCACATTGACTCTGTACCGGTACCCCCTGTATTTAGCCTCCACATTGACTCTGTACCAGTACCCCCTGTATATAGCCTCCACATTGACTCTGTACTGGCACCCCCCTGTATATAGCCTCCACATTGACTCTGTGCCGGTACCCCCTGTATATAGCCTCCACATTGACTCTGTACCAGTACCCCCTGTATATATTGTAGCCTCGCTATTGTTAATTTACTGCTGCTCTTTAATTATTTATTACTTTATTTGTTTTGTTTAGGTATTTTTCTTAAAACTACATTGTTGGTTAAGGGCTTGCAAGTAAGCTTTTCACAGTAAGGTGAAATCTCTGTTGACAAATAACATTGGATTTCAGTGCAGGAAAAACATTTTATTGTTAAATCTCAGGTATTCTATGGAGAGGAGAAGGGCCTCAATCAGTCAACAGATAAGGTAGGACAGCCGTGAGTTGGGGAGGAGTGAGGAATTTGGTCCTAGGTGAGGTCAGGTGAAGGCAGAAAGAATAGGTGTCACTAAGGTCCTGTCTAGCTACAGAGCCTTATTGGCTGTCCAGATGTGCAGGGAGCAGACTCAGCATAAGTGGAAGGTATAAATATATGGGCTTGTGTAAACATGACTTTGTCTTTGCAGCTGTTTAACCCATTGGGTGAATAATCGTGGTTTGAGCTTTGACAAGTTGTCCGTTAGTTTTCCACTGTGTTTGACTAGTTGTCCATTAGTTTTCCACTGTGTTTGACTAGTTGTCCATTAGTTTTCCACTGTGTTTGACTAGTTGTCCATTAGTTTTCCACTGTGTTTGACTAGTTGTCTGTTAGTTTTCCACTGTGTTTGACTAGTTGTCCGTTAGTTTTCCACTGTGTTTGACTAGTTGTCCATTAGTTTTCCACTGTGTTTGACTAGTTGTCCATTAGTTTTCCACTGTGTTTGACTAGTTGTCCATTAGTTTTCCACTGTGTTTGACTAGTTGTCCATTAGTTTTCCACTGTGTTTGACTAGTTGTCTGTTAGTTTTCCACTGTGTTTGACTAGTTGTCTGTTAGTTTTCCACTTTGTTTGACTAGTTGTCCATTAGTTTTCCACTGTGTCTGACTAGTTGTCTGTTAGTTTTCCACTGTGTTTGACTAGTTGTCCATTAGTTTTCCACTGTGTTTGACTAGTTGTCCATTAGTGTTCCACTGTGTTTGACTAGTTTTCCACTGTGTTTGACTAGTTGTCCATTAGTTTTCCACTGTGCTTGACTAGTTGTCCATTAGTTTTCCACTGTGTTTGACTAGTTGTCTGTTAGTTTTCCACTGTGTTTGACTAGTTGTCTGTTAGTTTTCCAATGTGTTTGACTAGTTGTCCGTTAGTTTTCCACTGTGTCTGACTAGTTGTCTGTTAGTTTTCCACTGTGTTTGACTAGTTGTCTGTTAGTTTTCCACTGTGTTTGACTAGTTGTCCATTAGTTTTCCACTGTGTTTGACTAGTTGTCCATTAGTTTTCCACTGTGTTTGACTAGTTGTCTGTTAGTTTTCCACTGTGTTTGACTAGTTGTCCGTTAGTTTTCCACTGTGTTTGACTAGTTGTCTGTTAGTTTTCCACTGTGTTTGACTAGTTTTCCACTGTGTTTGACTAGTTGTCCATTAGTTTTCCACTGTGTTTGACTAGTTGTCCATTAGTTTTCCACTGTGTTTGACTAGTTGTCCATTAGTTTTCCACTGTGTTTGACTAGTTGTCTGTTAGTTTTCCACTGTGTTTGACTAGTTGTCTGTTAGTTTTCCACTGTGTTTGACTAGTTGTCCATTAGTTTTCCACTGTGTTTGACTAGTTGTCCATTAGTTTTCCACTGTGTTTGACTAGTTGTCTGTTAGTTTTCCACTGTGTTTGACTAGTTGTCTGTTAGTTTTCCACTTTGTTTGACTAGTTGTCCATTAGTTTTCCACTGTGTCTGACTAGTTGTCTGTTAGTTTTCCACTGTGTTTGACTAGTTGTCCATTAGTTTTCCACTGTGTTTGACTAGTTGTCCATTAGTGTTCCACTGTGTTTGACTAGTTTTCCACTGTGTTTGACTAGTTGTCCATTAGTTTTCCACTGTGCTTGACTAGTTGTCCATTAGTTTTCCACTGTGTTTGACTAGTTGTCTGTTAGTTTTCCACTGTGTTTGACTAGTTGTCTGTTAGTTTTCCAATGTGTTTGACTAGTTGTCCGTTAGTTTTCCACTGTGTCTGACTAGTTGTCTGTTAGTTTTCCACTGTGTTTGACTAGTTGTCTGTTAGTTTTCCACTGTGTTTGACTAGTTGTCCATTAGTTTTCCACTGTGTTTGACTAGTTGTCCATTAGTTTTCCACTGTGTTTGACTAGTTGTCTGTTAGTTTTCCACTGTGTTTGACTAGTTGTCCGTTAGTTTTCCACTGTGTTTGACTAGTTGTCTGTTAGTTTTCCACTGTGTTTGACTAGTTTTCCACTGTGTTTGACTAGTTGTCCATTAGTTTTCCACTGTGTTTGACTAGTTGTCCATTAGTTTTCCACTGTGTTTGACTAGTTGTCCATTAGTTTTCCACTGTGTTTGACTAGTTGTCTGTTAGTTTTCCACTGTGTTTGACTAGTTGTCTGTTAGTTTTCCACTGTGTTTGACTAGTTGTCCATTAGTTTTCCACTGTGTCTGACTAGTTGTCTGTTAGTTTTCCACTGTGTTTGACTAGTTGTCCATTAGTTTTCCACTGTGTTTGACTAGTTGTCCATTAGTTTTCCACTGTGTTTGACTAGTTTTCCACTGTGTTTGACTAGTTGTCCATTAGTTTTCCACTGTGCTTGACTAGTTGTCCATTAGTTTTCCACTGTGTTTGACTAGTTGTCTGTTAGTTTTCCACTGTGTTTGACTAGTTGTCTGTTAGTTTTCCACTGTGTCTGACTAGTTGTCTGTTAGTTTTCCACTGTTTGACTAGTTGTCCATTAGTTTTCCGCTGTGTTTGACTAGTTGGTTTGACTAGTTGTCTGTTAGTTTTCCACTGTGTTTGACTAGTTGTCCATTAGTTTTCCACTGTGTTTGACTAGTTGTCTGTTAGTTTTCCACTGTGTTTGACTAGTTGTCCATTAGTTTTCCACTGTGTTTGACTAGTTGTCTGTTAGTTTTCCACTGTGTTTGACTAGTTGTCCGTTAGTTTTCCACTGTGTTTGACTAGTTGCCTGTTAGTTTTCCACTGTGTTTGACTAGTTGTCTGTTAGTTTTCCACTGTGTTTGACTAGTTGTCTGTTAGTTTTCCACTGTTTGACTAGTTGTCTGTTAGTTTTCCACTGTTTGACTAGTTGTCCGTTAGTTTTCCACTGTGTTTGACTAGTTGTCTGTTAGTTTTCCACTGTGTTTGACTAGTTGGTTTGACTAGTTGTCTGTTAGTTTTCCACTGTTTGACTAGTTGTCTGTTAGTTTTCCACTGTGTTTGACTAGTTGGTTTGACTAGTTGTCTTCTAGTTTTCCACTGTGTTTGACTAGTTGTCTGTTAGTTTTCCACTGTGTTTGACTAGTTGGTTTGACTAGTTGTCCATTAGTTTTCCATTGTGTTTGACTAGTTGTCTGTTAGTTTTCCACTGTGTTTGACTAGTTGTCCGTTAGTTTTCCACTGTGTTTGACTAGTTGGTTTGACTAGTTGTCTGTTAGTTTTCCACTGTGTTTGACTAGTTGTCTGTTAGTTTTCCACTGTGTTTGACTAGTTGGTTTGACTAGTTGTCTGTTAGTTTTCCACTGTGTTTGACTAGTTGTCCATTAGTTTTCCATTGTGTTTGACTAGTTGTCCACTAGTTTTCCACTGTGTTTGACTAGTTGTCCACTAGTTTTCCACTGTGTTTGACTAGTTGTCCGTTAGTTTTCCACTGTGTTTGACTAGTTGTCCAATAGTTTTCCACTGTGTTTGACTAGTTGTCCATTAGTTTTCCACTGTGTTTGACTAGTTGACCGTTAGTTTTCCACTGTGTTTGACTAGTTGTCCATTCTGTGTTTGACTAGTTGTCCATTAGTTTTCCACTGTGTTTGACTAGTTGTCCATTAGTTTTCCACTGTGTTTGACTAGTTTTCCACTGTGTTTGACTAGTTGTCCATTAGTTTTCCACTGTGTTTGACTAGTTTTCCACTGTGTTTGACTAGTTGTCCATTAGTTTTCCACTGTTTTTGACTAGTTTTCCACTGTTTGACTAGTTGTCCATTAGTTTTCCACTGTGTTAGACTAGTTGTCCGTTAGTTTTCCACTGTGTTTGACTAGTTGTCCATTAGTTTTCCACTGTGTTTGACTAGTTGTCCATTCTGTGTTTGACTAGTTGTCCGTTAGTTTTCCACTGTGTTTGACTAGTTGTCCATTCGTTTTCCACTGTGTTTGACTAGTTGTCCATTAGTTTTCCACTGTGTTTGACTAGTTGTCCATTCTGTGTTTGACTAGTTGTCCGTTAGTTTTCCACTGTGTTTGACTAGTTTTCCACTGTGTTTGACTAGTTGTCCATTAGTTTTCCACTGTGTTTGACTAGTTTTCCACTGTGTTTGACTAGTTGTCCATTAGTTTTCCACTGTGTTTGACTAGTTGTCCATTAGTTTTCCACTGTGTTTGACTAGTTGTCCGTTAGTTTTCCACTGTGTTTGACTAGTTGTCTGTTAGTTTTCCACTGTGTTTGACTAGTTGTCCATTAGTTTTCCACTGTGATTGACTAGTTGTCCATTAGTTTTCCACTGTGTTTGACTAGTTTTCCACTGTGCTTGACTAGTTGTCCATTAGTTTTCCACTGTGTTTGACTAGTTGTCCGTTAGTTTTCCACTGTGTTTGACTAGTTGTCCGTTAGTTTTCCACTGTGTTTGACTAGTTGTCTGTTAGTTTTCCACTGTGTTTGACTAGTTGTCCATTAGTTTTCCACTGTGTTTGACTAGTTGTCCATTAGTTTTCCACTGTGTTTGACTAGTTGTCCATTAGTTTTCCACTGTGTTTGACTAGTTGTCTGTTAGTTTTCCACTGTGTTTGACTAGTTGTCCGTTAGTTTTCCACTGTGTTTGACTAGTTGTCCATTAGTTTTCCACTGTGTTTGACTAGTTGTCCATTAGTTTTCCACTGTGTTTGACTAGTTGTCCATTAGTTTTCCACTGTGTTTGACTAGTTGTCCATTAGTTTTCCACTGTGTTTGACTAGTTGTCTGTTAGTTTTCCACTGTGTTTGACTAGTTGTCTGTTAGTTTTCCACTTTGTTTGACTAGTTGTCCATTAGTTTTCCACTGTGTCTGACTAGTTGTCTGTTAGTTTTCCACTGTGTTTGACTAGTTGTCCATTAGTTTTCCACTGTGTTTGACTAGTTGTCCATTAGTGTTCCACTGTGTTTGACTAGTTTTCCACTGTGTTTGACTAGTTGTCCATTAGTTTTCCACTGTGCTTGACTAGTTGTCAATTAGTTTTCCACTGTGTTTGACTAGTTGTCTGTTAGTTTTCCACTGTGTTTGACTAGTTGTCTGTTAGTTTTCCAATGTGTTTGACTAGTTGTCCGTTAGTTTTCCACTGTGTCTGACTAGTTGTCTGTTAGTTTTCCACTGTGTTTGACTAGTTGTCTGTTAGTTTTCCACTGTGTTTGACTAGTTGTCCATTAGTTTTCCACTGTGTTTGACTAGTTGTCCATTAGTTTTCCACTGTGTTTGACTAGTTGTCTGTTAGTTTTCCACTGTGTTTGACTAGTTGTCCGTTAGTTTTCCACTGTGTTTGACTAGTTGTCTGTTAGTTTTCCACTGTGTTTGACTAGTTTTCCACTGTGTTTGACTAGTTGTCCATTAGTTTTCCACTGTGTTTGACTAGTTGTCCATTAGTTTTCCACTGTGTTTGACTAGTTGTCCATTAGTTTTCCACTGTGTTTGACTAGTTGTCTGTTAGTTTTCCACTGTGTTTGACTAGTTGTCTGTTAGTTTTCCACTGTGTTTGACTAGTTGTCCATTAGTTTTCCACTGTGTCTGACTAGTTGTCTGTTAGTTTTCCACTGTGTTTGACTAGTTGTCCATTAGTTTTCCACTGTGTTTGACTAGTTGTCCATTAGTTTTCCACTGTGTTTGACTAGTTTTCCACTGTGTTTGACTAGTTGTCCATTAGTTTTCCACTGTGCTTGACTAGTTGTCCATTAGTTTTCCACTGTGTTTGACTAGTTGTCTGTTAGTTTTCCACTGTGTTTGACTAGTTGTCTGTTAGTTTTCCACTGTGTCTGACTAGTTGTCTGTTAGTTTTCCACTGTTTGACTAGTTGTCCATTAGTTTTCCGCTGTGTTTGACTAGTTGGTTTGACTAGTTGTCTGTTAGTTTTCCACTGTGTTTGACTAGTTGTCCATTAGTTTTCCACTGTGTTTGACTAGTTGTCTGTTAGTTTTCCACTGTGTTTGACTAGTTGTCCATTAGTTTTCCACTGTGTTTGACTAGTTGTCTGTTAGTTTTCCACTGTGTTTGACTAGTTGTCCGTTAGTTTTCCACTGTGTTTGACTAGTTGCCTGTTAGTTTTCCACTGTGTTTGACTAGTTGTCTGTTAGTTTTCCACTGTGTTTGACTAGTTGTCTGTTAGTTTTCCACTGTTTGACTAGTTGTCTGTTAGTTTTCCACTGTTTGACTAGTTGTCCGTTAGTTTTCCACTGTGTTTGACTAGTTGTCTGTTAGTTTTCCACTGTGTTTGACTAGTTGGTTTGACTAGTTGTCTGTTAGTTTTCCACTGTTTGACTAGTTGTCTGTTAGTTTTCCACTGTGTTTGACTAGTTGGTTTGACTAGTTGTCTTCTAGTTTTCCACTGTGTTTGACTAGTTGTCTGTTAGTTTTCCACTGTGTTTGACTAGTTGGTTTGACTAGTTGTCCATTAGTTTTCCATTGTGTTTGACTAGTTGTCTGTTAGTTTTCCACTGTGTTTGACTAGTTGTCCGTTAGTTTTCCACTGTGTTTGACTAGTTGGTTTGACTAGTTGTCTGTTAGTTTTCCACTGTGTTTGACTAGTTGTCTGTTAGTTTTCCACTGTGTTTGACTAGTTGGTTTGACTAGTTGTCTGTTAGTTTTCCACTGTGTTTGACTAGTTGTCCATTAGTTTTCCATTGTGTTTGACTAGTTGTCCACTAGTTTTCCACTGTGTTTGACTAGTTGTCCACTAGTTTTCCACTGTGTTTGACTAGTTGTCCGTTAGTTTTCCACTGTGTTTGACTAGTTGTCCAATAGTTTTCCACTGTGTTTGACTAGTTGTCCATTAGTTTTCCACTGTGTTTGACTAGTTGACCGTTAGTTTTCCACTGTGTTTGACTAGTTGTCCATTCTGTGTTTGACTAGTTGTCCATTAGTTTTCCACTGTGTTTGACTAGTTGTCCATTAGTTTTCCACTGTGTTTGACTAGTTTTCCACTGTGTTTGACTAGTTGTCCATTAGTTTTCCACTGTGTTTGACTAGTTTTCCACTGTGTTTGACTAGTTGTCCATTAGTTTTCCACTGTTTTTGACTAGTTTTCCACTGTTTGACTAGTTGTCCATTAGTTTTCCACTGTGTTAGACTAGTTGTCCGTTAGTTTTCCACTGTGTTTGACTAGTTGTCCATTAGTTTTCCACTGTGTTTGACTAGTTGTCCATTCTGTGTGTTTGACTAGTTGTCCGTTAGTTTTCCACTGTGTTTGACTAGTTGTCCATTCGTTTTCCACTGTGTTTGACTAGTTGTCCATTAGTTTTCCACTGTGTTTGACTAGTTGTCCATTCTGTGTTTGACTAGTTGTCCGTTAGTTTTCCACTGTGTTTGACTAGTTTTCCACTGTGTTTGACTAGTTGTCCATTAGTTTTCCACTGTGTTTGACTAGTTTTCCACTGTGTTTGACTAGTTGTCCATTAGTTTTCCACTGTGTTTGACTAGTTGTCCATTAGTTTTCCACTGTGTTTGACTAGTTGTCCGTTAGTTTTCCACTGTGTTTGACTAGTTGTCTGTTAGTTTTCCACTGTGTTTGACTAGTTGTCCATTAGTTTTCCACTGTGATTGACTAGTTGTCCATTAGTTTTCCACTGTGTTTGACTAGTTTTCCACTGTGCTTGACTAGTTGTCCATTAGTTTTCCACTGTGTTTGACTAGTTGTCCGTTAGTTTTCCACTGTGTTTGACTAGTTGTCCGTTAGTTTTCCACTGTGTTTGACTAGTTGTCTGTTAGTTTTCCACTGTGTTTGACTAGTTGTCCATTAGTTTTCCACTGTGTTTGACTAGTTGTCCATTAGTTTTCCACTGTGTTTGACTAGTTGTCTGTTAGTTTTCCACTGTGTTTGACTAGTTGTCTGTTAGTTTTCCACTTTGTTTGACTAGTTGTCCATTAGTTTTCCACTGTGTCTGACTAGTTGTCTGTTAGTTTTCCACTGTGTTTGACTAGTTGTCCATTAGTTTTCCACTGTGTTTGACTAGTTGTCCATTAGTTTTCCACTGTGTTTGACTAGTTTTCCACTGTGTCTGACTAGTTGTCTGTTAGTTTTCCACTGTGTTTGACTAGTTGTCCATTAGTTTTCCACTGTGTTTGACTAGTTGTCCATTAGTTTTCCACTGTGTTTGACTAGTTTTCCACTGTGTTTGACTAGTTGTCCATTAGTTTTCCACTGTGCTTGACTAGTTGTCCATTAGTTTTCCACTGTGTTTGACTAGTTGTCTGTTAGTTTTCCACTGTGTTTGACTAGTTGTCTGTTAGTTTTCCACTGTGTCTGACTAGTTGTCTGTTAGTTTTCCACTGTTTGACTAGTTGTCCATTAGTTTTCCGCTGTGTTTGACTAGTTGGTTTGACTAGTTGTCTGTTAGTTTTCCACTGTGTTTGACTAGTTGTCCATTAGTTTTCCACTGTGTTTGACTAGTTGTCTGTTAGTTTTCCACTGTGTTTGACTAGTTGTCCATTAGTTTTCCACTGTGTTTGACTAGTTGTCCGTTAGTTTTCCACTGTGTTTGACTAGTTGCCTGTTAGTTTTCCACTGTGTTTGACTAGTTGTCTGTTAGTTTTCCACTGTGTTTGACTAGTTGTCTGTTAGTTTTCCACTGTTTGACTAGTTGTCTGTTAGTTTTCCACTGTTTGACTAGTTGTCCGTTAGTTTTCCACTGTGTTTGACTAGTTGTCTGTTAGTTTTCCACTGTGTTTGACTAGTTGGTTTGACTAGTTGTCTGTTAGTTTTCCACTGTTTGACTAGTTGTCTGTTAGTTTTCCACTGTGTTTGACTAGTTGGTTTGACTAGTTGTCTTCTAGTTTTCCACTGTGTTTGACTAGTTGTCTGTTAGTTTTCCACTGTGTTTGACTAGTTGGTTTGACTAGTTGTCCATTAGTTTTCCATTGTGTTTGACTAGTTGTCTGTTAGTTTTCCACTGTGTTTGACTAGTTGTCCGTTAGTTTTCCACTGTGTTTGACTAGTTGGTTTGACTAGTTGTCTGTTAGTTTTCCACTGTGTTTGACTAGTTGTCTGTTAGTTTTCCACTGTGTTTGACTAGTTGTCTGTTAGTTTTCCACTGTGTTTGACTAGTTGGTTTGACTAGTTGTCTGTTAGTTTTCCACTGTGTTTGACTAGTTGTCCATTAGTTTTCCATTGTGTTTGACTAGTTGTCCACTAGTTTTCCACTGTGTTTGACTAGTTGTCCACTAGTTTTCCACTGTGTTTGACTAGTTGTCCGTTAGTTTTCCACTGTGTTTGACTAGTTGTCCAATAGTTTTCCACTGTGTTTGACTAGTTGTCCATTAGTTTTCCACTGTGTTTGACTAGTTGTCCGTTAGTTTTCCACTGTGTTTGACTAGTTGTCCATTCTGTGTTTGACTAGTTGTCCATTAGTTTTCCACTGTGTTTGACTAGTTGTCCATTAGTTTTCCACTGTGTTTGACTAGTTTTCCACTGTGTTTGACTAGTTGTCCGTTAGTTTTCCACTGTGTTTGACTAGTTGGTTTGACTAGTTGTCTGTTAGTTTTCCACTGTGTTTGACTAGTTGTCTGTTAGTTTTCCACTGTGTTTGACTAGTTGTCTGTTAGTTTTCCACTGTGTTTGACTAGTTGGTTTGACTAGTTGTCTGTTAGTTTTCCACTGTGTTTGACTAGTTGTCCATTAGTTTTCCATTGTGTTTGACTAGTTGTCCACTAGTTTTCCACTGTGTTTGACTAGTTGTCCACTAGTTTTCCACTGTGTTTGACTAGTTGTCCGTTAGTTTTCCACTGTGTTTGACTAGTTGTCCAATAGTTTTCCACTGTGTTTGACTAGTTGTCCATTAGTTTTCCACTGTGTTTGACTAGTTGTCCGTTAGTTTTCCACTGTGTTTGACTAGTTGTCCATTCTGTGTTTGACTAGTTGTCCATTAGTTTTCCACTGTGTTTGACTAGTTGTCCATTAGTTTTCCACTGTGTTTGACTAGTTTTCCACTGTGTTTGACTAGTTGTCCATTAGTTTTCCACTGTGTTTGACTAGTTTTCCACTGTGTTTGACTAGTTGTCCATTAGTTTTCCACTGTTTTTGACTAGTTTTCCACTGTTTGACTAGTTGTCCATTAGTTTTCCACTGTGTTAGACTAGTTGTCCGTTAGTTTTCCACTGTGTTTGACTAGTTGTCCATTAGTTTTCCACTGTGTTTGACTAGTTGTCCATTCTGTGTTTGACTAGTTGTCCGTTAGTTTTCCACTGTGTTTGACTAGTTGTCCATTCGTTTTCCACTGTGTTTGACTAGTTGTCCATTAGTTTTCCACTGTGTTTGACTAGTTGTCCATTCTGTGTTTGACTAGTTGTCCGTTAGTTTTCCACTGTGTTTGACTAGTTTTCCACTGTGTTTGACTAGTTGTCCATTAGTTTTCCACTGTGTTTGACTAGTTTTCCACTGTGTTTGACTAGTTGTCCATTAGTTTTCCACTGTGTTTGACTAGTTGTCCATTAGTTTTCCACTGTGTTTGACTAGTTGTCCGTTAGTTTTCCACTGTGTTTGACTAGTTGTCTGTTAGTTTTCCACTGTGTTTGACTAGTTGTCCATTAGTTTTCCACTGTGATTGACTAGTTGTCCATTAGTTTTCCACTGTGTTTGACTAGTTTTCCACTGTGTTTGACTAGTTGTCCATTAGTTTTCCACTGTGTTTGACTAGTTGTCCGTTAGTTTTCCACTGTGTTTGACTAGTTGTCCGTTAGTTTTCCACTGTGTTTGACTAGTTGTCTGTTAGTTTTCCACTGTGTTTGACTAGTTGTCCATTAGTTTTCCACTGTGTTTGACTAGTTGTCCATTAGTTTTCCACTGTGTTTGACTAGTTGTCTGTTAGTTTTCCACTGTGTTTGACTAGTTGTCTGTTAGTTTTCCACTTTGTTTGACTAGTTGTCCATTAGTTTTCCACTGTGTCTGACTAGTTGTCTGTTAGTTTTCCACTGTGTTTGACTAGTTGTCCATTAGTTTTCCACTGTGTTTGACTAGTTGTCCATTAGTTTTCCACTGTGTTTGACTAGTTTTCCACTGTGTCTGACTAGTTGTCTGTTAGTTTTCCACTGTGTTTGACTAGTTGTCCATTAGTTTTCCACTGTGTTTGACTAGTTGTCCATTAGTTTTCCACTGTGTTTGACTAGTTTTCCACTGTGTTTGACTAGTTGTCCATTAGTTTTCCACTGTGCTTGACTAGTTGTCCATTAGTTTTCCACTGTGTTTGACTAGTTGTCTGTTAGTTTTCCACTGTGTTTGACTAGTTGTCTGTTAGTTTTCCACTGTGTCTGACTAGTTGTCTGTTAGTTTTCCACTGTTTGACTAGTTGTCCATTAGTTTTCCGCTGTGTTTGACTAGTTGGTTTGACTAGTTGTCTGTTAGTTTTCCACTGTGTTTGACTAGTTGTCCATTAGTTTTCCACTGTGTTTGACTAGTTGTCTGTTAGTTTTCCACTGTGTTTGACTAGTTGTCCATTAGTTTTCCACTGTGTTTGACTAGTTGTCCGTTAGTTTTCCACTGTGTTTGACTAGTTGCCTGTTAGTTTTCCACTGTGTTTGACTAGTTGTCTGTTAGTTTTCCACTGTGTTTGACTAGTTGTCTGTTAGTTTTCCACTGTTTGACTAGTTGTCTGTTAGTTTTCCACTGTTTGACTAGTTGTCCGTTAGTTTTCCACTGTGTTTGACTAGTTGTCTGTTAGTTTTCCACTGTGTTTGACTAGTTGGTTTGACTAGTTGTCTGTTAGTTTTCCACTGTTTGACTAGTTGTCTGTTAGTTTTCCACTGTGTTTGACTAGTTGGTTTGACTAGTTGTCTTCTAGTTTTCCACTGTGTTTGACTAGTTGTCTGTTAGTTTTCCACTGTGTTTGACTAGTTGGTTTGACTAGTTGTCCATTAGTTTTCCATTGTGTTTGACTAGTTGTCTGTTAGTTTTCCACTGTGTTTGACTAGTTGTCCGTTAGTTTTCCACTGTGTTTGACTAGTTGGTTTGACTAGTTGTCTGTTAGTTTTCCACTGTGTTTGACTAGTTGTCTGTTAGTTTTCCACTGTGTTTGACTAGTTGTCTGTTAGTTTTCCACTGTGTTTGACTAGTTGGTTTGACTAGTTGTCTGTTAGTTTTCCACTGTGTTTGACTAGTTGTCCATTAGTTTTCCATTGTGTTTGACTAGTTGTCCACTAGTTTTCCACTGTGTTTGACTAGTTGTCCACTAGTTTTCCACTGTGTTTGACTAGTTGTCCGTTAGTTTTCCACTGTGTTTGACTAGTTGTCCAATAGTTTTCCACTGTGTTTGACTAGTTGTCCATTAGTTTTCCACTGTGTTTGACTAGTTGTCCGTTAGTTTTCCACTGTGTTTGACTAGTTGTCCATTCTGTGTTTGACTAGTTGTCCATTAGTTTTCCACTGTGTTTGACTAGTTGTCCATTAGTTTTCCACTGTGTTTGACTAGTTTTCCACTGTGTTTGACTAGTTGTCCATTAGTTTTCCACTGTGTTTGACTAGTTTTCCACTGTGTTTGACTAGTTGTCCATTAGTTTTCCACTGTTTTTGACTAGTTTTCCACTGTTTGACTAGTTGTCTGTTAGTTTTCCACTGTGTTAGACTAGTTGTCCGTTAGTTTTCCACTGTGTTTGACTAGTTGTCCATTAGTTTTCCACTGTGTTTGACTAGTTGTCCATTCTGTTTTTGACTAGTTGTCCGTTAGTTTTCCACTGTGTTTGACTAGTTGTCCATTCGTTTTCCACTGTGTTTGACTAGTTGTCCATTAGTTTTCCACTGTGTTTGACTAGTTGTCCATTCTGTGTTTGACTAGTTGTCCGTTAGTTTTCCACTGTGTTTGACTAGTTTTCCACTGTGTTTGACTAGTTGTCCATTAGTTTTCCACTGTGTTTGACTAGTTTTCCACTGTGTTTGACTAGTTGTCCATTAGTTTTCCACTGTGTTTGACTAGTTGTTCATTAGTTTTCCACTGTGTTTGACTAGTTGTCCGTTAGTTTTCCACTGTGTTTGACTAGTTGTCCGTTAGTTTTCCACTGTGTTTGACTAGTTGTCCGTTAGTTTTCCACTGTGTTTGACTAGTTGTCCATTAGTTTTCCACTGTGTTTGACTAGTTGTCTGTTAGTTTTCCACTGTGTTTGACTAGTTGTCTGTTAGTTTTCCACTTTGTTTGACTAGTTGTCCATTAGTTTTCCACTGTGTCTGACTAGTTGTCTGTTAGTTTTCCACTGTGTTTGACTAGTTGTCCATTAGTTTTCCACTGTGTTTGACTAGTTGTCCATTAGTTTTCCACTGTGTTTGACTAGTTTTCCACTGTGTTTGACTAGTTGTCCATTAGTTTTCCACTGTGCTTGACTAGTTGTCTGTTAGTTTTCCACTGTGTTTGACTAGTTATCTGTTAGTTTTCCACTGTGTTTGACTAGTTGTCTGTTAGTTTTCCAATGTGTTTGACTAGTTGTCCGTTAGTTTTCCACTGTGTCTGACTAGTTGTCTGTTAGTTTTCCACTGTGTTTGACTAGTTGTCTGTTAGTTTTCCACTGTGTTTGACTAGTTGTCCATTAGTTTTCCACTGTGTTTGACTAGTTGTCCATTAGTTTTCCACTGTGTTTGACTAGTTGTCTGTTAGTTTTCCACTGTGTTTGACTAGTTGTCCATTAGTTTTCCACTGTGTTTGACTAGTTGTCTGTTAGTTTTCCACTGTGTTTGACTAGTTTTCCACTGTGTTTGACTAGTTGTCCATTAGTTTTCCACTGTGTTTGACTAGTTGTCCATTAGTTTTCCACTGTGTTTGACTAGTTGTCCATTAGTTTTCCACTGTGTTTGACTAGTTGTCTGTTAGTGTTCCACTGTGTTTGACTAGTTGTCTGTTAGTTTTCCACTGTGTTTGACTAGTTGTCCATTAGTTTTCCACTGTGTCTGACTAGTTGTCTGTTAGTTTTCCACTGTGTTTGACTAGTTGTCCATTAGTTTTCCACTGTGTTTGACTAGTTGTCCATTAGTTTTCCACTGTGTTTGACTAGTTTTCCACTGTGTTTGACTAGTTGTCCATTAGTTTTCCACTGTGCTTGACTAGTTGTCCATTAGTTTTCCACTGTGTTTGACTAGTTGTCTGTTAGTTTTCCACTGTGTTTGACTAGTTGTCTGTTAGTTTTCCAATGTGTTTGACTAGTTGTCCGTTAGTTTTCCACTGTGTCTGACTAGTTGTCTGTTAGTTTTCCACTGTTTGACTAGTTGTCCATTAGTTTTCCGCTGTGTTTGACTAGTTGGTTTGACTAGTTGTCTGTTAGTTTTCCACTGTGTTTGACTAGTTGTCCATTAGTTTTCCACTGTGTTTGACTAGTTGTCCATTAGTTTTCCACTGTGTTTGACTAGTTGTCTGTTAGTTTTCCACTATGTTTGACTAGTTGTCCATTAGTTTTCCACTGTGTTTGACTAGTTGTCCATTAGTTTTCCACTGTGTTTGACAAGTTGTCTGTTAGTTTTCCACTGTGTTTGACTAGTTGTCCATTAGTTTTCCACTGTGTTTGACTAGTTGTCTGTTAGTTTTCCACTGTGTTTGACTAGTTGTCCATTAGTTTTCCACTGTGTTTGACTAGTTGTCTGTTAGTTTTCCACTGTGTTTGACTAGTTGTCTGTTAGTTTTCCACTGTGTTTGACTAGTTGTCCATTAGTTTTCCACTGTGTCTGACTAGTTGTCTGTTAGTTTTCCACTGTGTTTGACTAGTTGTCCATTAGTTTTCCACTGTGTTTGACTAGTTGTCCATTAGTTTTCCACTGTGTTTGACTAGTTTTCCACTGTGTTTGACTAGTTGTCCATTAGTTTTCCACTGTGCTTGACTAGTTGTCCATTAGTTTTCCACTGTGTTTGACTAGTTGTCTGTTAGTTTTCCACTGTGTTTGACTAGTTGTCTGTTAGTTTTCCACTGTGTCTGACTAGTTGTCCATTAGTTTTCCGCTGTGTTTGACTAGTTGGTTTGACTAGTTGTCTGTTAGTTTTCCACTGTGTTTGACTAGTTGTCCATTAGTTTTCCACTGTGTTTGACTAGTTGTCTGTTAGTTTTCCACTGTGTTTGACTAGTTGTCCATTAGTTTTCCACTGTGTTTGACTAGTTGTCTGTTAGTTTTCCACTGTGTTTGACTAGTTGTCCGTTAGTTTTCCACTGTGTTTGACTAGTTGCCTGTTAGTTTTCCACTGTGTTTGACTAGTTGTCTGTTAGTTTTCCACTGTGTTTGACTAGTTGTCTGTTAGTTTTCCACTGTTTGACTAGTTGTCTGTTAGTTTTCCACTGTTTGACTAGTTGTCCGTTAGTTTTCCACTGTGTTTGACTAGTTGTCTGTTAGTTTTCCACTGTGTTTGACTAGTTGGTTTGACTAGTTGTCTGTTAGTTTTCCACTGTTTGACTAGTTGTCTGTTAGTTTTCCACTGTGTTTGACTAGTTGGTTTGACTAGTTGTCTTCTAGTTTTCCACTGTGTTTGACTAGTTGTCCATTAGTTTTCCATTGTGTTTGACTAGTTGTCTGTTTTTTTTCCACTGTGTTTGACTAGTTGTCCATTAGTTTTCCACTGTGTTTGACTAGTTGTCTGTTAGTTTTCCACTGTGTTTGACTAGTTGTCTGTTAGTTTTCCAATGTGTTTGACTAGTTGTCCGTTAGTTTTCCACTGTGTCTGACTAGTTGTCTGTTAGTTTTCCACTGTGTTTGACTAGTTGTCCATTAGTTTTCCACTGTGTTTGAATAGTAGTCCATTAGTTTTCCACTGTGTTTGACTAGTTTTCCACTGTGTTTGACTAGTTGTCCATTAGTTTTCCACTATGCTTGACTAGTTGTCCATTAGTTTTCCACTGTGTTTGACTAGTTGTCTGTTAGTTTTCCACTGTGTTTGACTAGTTGTCTGTTAGTTTTCCAATGTGTTTGACTAGTTGTCCGTTAGTTTTCCACTGTGTCTGACTAGTTGTCTGTTAGTTTTCCACTGTTTGACTAGTTGTCCATTAGTTTTCCGCTGTGTTTGACTAGTTGGTTTGACTAGTTGTCTGTTAGTTTTCCACTGTGTTTGACTAGTTGTCCATTAGTTTTCCACTGTGTTTGACTAGTTGTCCATTAGTTTTCCACTGTGTTTGACTAGTTGTCTGTTAGTTTTCCACTGTGTTTGACTAGTTGTCCATTAGTTTTCCACTGTGTTTGACTAGTTGTCCATTAGTTTTCCACTGTGTTTGACAAGTTGTCTGTTAGTTTTCCACTGTGTTTGACTAGTTGTCCATTAGTTTTCCACTGTGTTTGACTAGTTGTCTGTTAGTTTTCCACTGTGTTTGACTAGTTGTCCATTAGTTTTCCACTGTGTTTGACTAGTTGTCTGTTAGTTTTCCACTGTGTTTGACTAGTTGTCTGTTAGTTTTCCACTGTGTTTGACTAGTTGTCCATTAGTTTTCCACTGTGTCTGACTAGTTGTCTGTTAGTTTTCCACTGTGTTTGACTAGTTGTCCATTAGTTTTCCACTGTGTTTGACTAGTTGTCCATTAGTTTTCCACTGTGTTTGACTAGTTTTCCACTGTGTTTGACTAGTTGTCCATTAGTTTTCCACTGTGCTTGACTAGTTGTCCATTAGTTTTCCACTGTGTTTGACTAGTTGTCTGTTAGTTTTCCACTGTGTTTGACTAGTTGTCTGTTAGTTTTCCACTGTGTCTGACTAGTTGTCTGTTAGTTTTCCACTGTTTGACTAGTTGTCCATTAGTTTTCCGCTGTGTTTGACTAGTTGGTTTGACTAGTTGTCTGTTAGTTTTCCACTGTGTTTGACTAGTTGTCCATTAGTTTTCCACTGTGTTTGACTAGTTGTCTGTTAGTTTTCCACTGTGTTTGACTAGTTGTCCATTAGTTTTCCACTGTGTTTGACTAGTTGTCTGTTAGTTTTCCACTGTGTTTGACTAGTTGTCCGTTAGTTTTCCACTGTGTTTGACTAGTTGCCTGTTAGTTTTCCACTGTGTTTGACTAGTTGTCTGTTAGTTTTCCACTGTGTTTGACTAGTTGTCTGTTAGTTTTCCACTGTTTGACTAGTTGTCTGTTAGTTTTCCACTGTTTGACTAGTTGTCCGTTAGTTTTCCACTGTGTTTGACTAGTTGTCTGTTAGTTTTCCACTGTGTTTGACTAGTTGGTTTGACTAGTTGTCTGTTAGTTTTCCACTGTTTGACTAGTTGTCTGTTAGTTTTCCACTGTGTTTGACTAGTTGGTTTGACTAGTTGTCTTCTAGTTTTCCACTGTGTTTGAATAGTTGTCTGTTAGTTTTCCACTGTGTTTGACTAGTTGGTTTGACTAGTTGTCCATTAGTTTTCCATTGTGTTTGACTAGTTGTCTGTTTTTTTTCCACTGTGTTTGACTAGTTGTCCGTTAGTTTTCCACTGTGTTTGACTAGTTGGTTTGACTAGTTGTCTGTTAGTTTTCCACTGTGTTTGACTAGTTGTCTGTTAGTTTTCCACTGTGTTTGACTAGTTGTCTGTTAGTTTTCCACTGTGTTTGACTAGTTGGTTTGACTAGTTGTCTGTTAGTTTTCCACTGTGTTTGACTAGTTGTCCATTAGTTTTCCACTGTGTTTGACTAGTTGTCCGTTAGTTTTCCACTGTGTTTGACTAGTTGTCCGTTAGTTTTCCACTGTGTTTGACTAGTTGTCCAATAGTTTTCCACTGTGTTTGACTAGTTGTCCATTAGTTTTCCACTGTGTTTGACTAGTTGTCCGTTAGTTTTCCACTGTGTTTGACTAGTTGTCCATTCTGTGTTTGACTAGTTGTCCATTAGTTTTCCACTGTGTTTGACTAGTTGTCCATTAGTTTTCCACTGTGTTTGACTAGTTTTCCACTGTGTTTGACTAGTTGTCCATTAGTTTTCCACTGTGTTTGACTAGTTTTCCACTGTGTTTGACTAGTTGTCCATTAGTTTTCCACTGTGTTAGACTAGTTGTCCGTTAGTTTTCCACTGTGTTTGACTAGTTGTCTGTTAGTTTTCCACTGTGTTTGACTAGTTGTCTGTTAGTTTTCCACTTTGTTTGACTAGTTGTCCATTAGTTTTCCACTGTGTCTGACTAGTTGTCTGTTAGTTTTCCACTGTGTTTGACTAGTTGTCCATTAGTTTTCCACTGTGTTTGACTAGTTGTCCATTAGTTTTCCACTGTGTTTGACTAGTTTTCCACTGTGTTTGACTAGTTGTCCATTAGTTTTCCACTGTGCTTGACTAGTTGTCTGTTAGTTTTCCACTGTGTTTGACTAGTTGTCTGTTAGTTTTCCACTGTGTTTGACTAGTTGTCTGTTAATTTTCCAATGTGTTTGACTAGTTGTCCGTTAGTTTTCCACTGTGTCTGACTAGTTGTCTGTTAGTTTTCCACTGTGTTTGACTAGTTGTCTGTTAGTTTTCCACTGTGTTTGACTAGTTGTCCATTAGTTTTCCACTGTGTTTGACTAGTTGTCCATTAGTTTTCCACTGTGTTTGACTAGTTGTCTGTTAGTTTTCCACTGTGTTTGACTAGTTGTCCATTAGTTTTCCACTGTGTTTGACTAGTTGTCCATTAGTTTTCCACTGTGTTTGACTAGTTTTCCACTGTGTTTGACTAGTTGTCCATTAGTTTTCCACTGTGTTTGACTAGTTTTCCACTGTGTTTGACTAGTTGTCCATTAGTTTTCCACTGTGTTAGACTAGTTGTCCGTTAGTTTTCCACTGTGTTTGACTAGTTGTCCATTAGTTTTCCACTGTGTTTGACTAGTTGTCCATTCTGTGTTTGACTAGTTGTCCGTTAGTTTTCCACTGTGTTTGACTAGTTGTCCATTCGTTTTCCACTGTGTTTGACTAGTTGTCCATTAGTTTTCCACTGTGTTTGACTAGTTGTCCATTCTGTGTTTGACTAGTTGTCCGTTAGTTTTCCACTGTGTTTGACTAGTTTTCCACTGTGTTTGACTAGTTGTCCATTAGTTTTCCACTGTGTTTGACTAGTTTTCCACTGTGTTTGACTAGTTGTCCATTAGTTTTCCACTGTGTTTGACTAGTTGTCCATTAGTTTTCCACTGTGTTTGACTAGTTGTCCGTTAGTTTTCCACTGTGTTTGACTAGTTGTCTGTTAGTTTTCCACTGTGTTTGACTAGTTGTCCATTAGTTTTCCACTGTGATTGACTAGTTGTCCATTAGTTTTCCACTGTGTTTGACTAGTTTTCCACTGTGTTTGACTAGTTGTCCATTAGTTTTCCACTGTGTTTGACTAGTTGTCCGTTAGTTTTCCACTGTGTTTGACTAGTTGTCTGTTAGTTTTCCACTGTGTTTGACTAGTTGTCTGTTAGTTTTCCACTGTGTTTGACTAGTTGTCCATTAGTTTTCCACTGTGTTTGACTAGTTGTCCATTAGTTTTCCACTGTGTTTGACTAGTTGTCTGTTAGTTTTCCACTGTGTTTGACTAGTTGTCTGTTAGTTTTCCACTTTGTTTGACTAGTTGTCCATTAGTTTTCCACTGTGTCTGACTAGTTGTCTGTTAGTTTTCCACTGTGTTTGACTAGTTGTCCATTAGTTTTCCACTGTGTTTGACTAGTTGTCCATTAGTTTTCCACTGTGTTTGACTAGTTTTCCACTGTGTTTGACTAGTTGTCCATTAGTTTTCCACTGTGCTTGACTAGTTGTCTGTTAGTTTTCCACTGTGTTTGACTAGTTGTCTGTTAGTTTTCCACTGTGTTTGACTAGTTGTCTGTTAGTTTTCCAATGTGTTTGACTAGTTGTCCGTTAGTTTTCCACTGTGTCTGACTAGTTGTCTGTTAGTTTTCCACTGTGTTTGACTAGTTGTCTGTTAGTTTTCCACTGTGTTTGACTAGTTGTCCATTACTTTTCCACTGTGTTTGACTAGTTGTCCATTAGTTTTCCACTGTGTTTGACTAGTTGTCTGTTAGTTTTCCACTGTGTTTGACTAGTTGTCCATTAGTTTTCCACTGTGTTTGACTAGTTGTCTGTTAGTTTTCCACTGTGTTTGACTAGTTTTCCACTGTGTTTGACTAGTTGTCCATTAGTTTTCCACTGTGTTTGACTAGTTGTCCATTAGTTTTCCACTGTGTTTGACTAGTTGTCCATTAGTTTTCCACTGTGTTTGACTAGTTGTCTGTTAGTTTTCCACTGTGTTTGACTAGTTGTCTGTTAGTTTTCCACTGTGTTTGACTAGTTGTCCATTAGTTTTCCACTGTGTCTGACTAGTTGTCTGTTAGTTTTCCACTGTGTTTGACTAGTTGTCCATTAGTTTTCCACTGTGTTTGACTAGTTGTCCATTAGTTTTCCACTGTGTTTGACTAGTTTTCCACTGTGTTTGACTAGTTGTCCATTAGTTTTCCACTGTGCTTGACTAGTTGTCCATTAGTTTTCCACTGTGTTTGACTAGTTGTCTGTTAGTTTTCCAATGTGTTTGACTAGTTGTCCGTTAGTTTTCCACTGTGTCTGACTAGTTGTCTGTTAGTTTTCCACTGTTTGACTAGTTGTCCATTAGTTTTCCGCTGTGTTTGACTAGTTGGTTTGACTAGTTGTCTGTTAGTTTTCCACTGTGTTTGACTAGTTGTCCATTAGTTTTCCACTGTGTTTGACTAGTTGTCCATTAGTTTTCCACTGTGTTTGACTAGTTGTCTGTTAGTTTTCCACTGTGTTTGACTAGTTGTCCATTAGTTTTCCACTGTGTTTGACTAGTTGTCCATTAGTTTTCCACTGTGTTTGACAAGTTATCTGTTAGTTTTCCACTGTGTTTGACTAGTTGTCCATTAGTTTTCCACTGTGTTTGACTAGTTGTCTGTTAGTTTTCCACTGTGTTTGACTAGTTGTCCGTTAGTTTTCCAATGTGTTTGACTAGTTGCCTGTTAGTTTTCCACTGTGTTTGACTAGTTGTCTGTTAGTTTTCCACTGTGTTTGACTAGTTGTCTGTTAGTTTTCCACTGTTTGACTAGTTGTCTGTTAGTTTTCCACTGTGTTTGACTAGTTGGTTTGACTAGTTGTCCATTAGTTTTCCATTGTGTTTGACTAGTTGTCTGTTAGTTTTCCACTGTGTTTGACTAGTTGTCCGTTAGTTTTCCACTGTGTTTGACTAGTTGTCTGTTAGTTTTCCACTGTGTTTGACTAGTTGTCCGTTAGTTTTCCACTGTGTTTGACTAGTTGGTTTGACTAGTTGTCTTCTAGTTTTCCACTGTGTTTGACAAGTTGTCTGTTAGTTTTCCACTGTGTTTGACTAGTTGGTTTGACTAGTTGTCCATTAGTTTTCCATTGTGTTTGACTAGTTGTCTGTTAGTTTTCCACTGTGTTTGACTAGTTGTCCGTTAGTTTTCCACTGTGTTTGACTAGTTGTCTGTTAGTTTTCCACTGTGTTTGACTAGTTGTCCGTTAGTTTTCCACTGTGTTTGACTAGTTGGTTTGACTAGTTGTCTGTTAGTTTTCCACTGTGTTTGACTAGTTGTCCATTAGTTTTCCATTGTGTTTGACTAGTTGTCCACTAGTTTTCCACTGTGTTTGACTAGTTGTCCGTTAGTTTTCCACTGTGTTTGACTAGTTGTCCAATAGTTTTCCACTGTGTTTGACTAGTTGTCCATTAGTTTTCCACTGTGTTTGACTAGTTGTCCGTTAGTTTTCCACTGTGTTTGACTAGTTGTCCATTCTGTGTTTGACTAGTTGTCCATTAGTTTTCCACTGTGTTTGACTAGTTGTCCATTAGTTTTCCACTGTGTTTGACTAGTTTTCCACTGTGTTTGACTAGTTGTCCATTAGTTTTCCACTGTGTTTGACTAGTTTTCCACTGTGTTTGACTAGTTGTCCATTAGTTTTCCACTGTTTTTGACTAGTTTTCCACTGTTTGACTAGTTGTCCATTAGTTTTCCACTGTGTTTGACTAGTTGTCCGTTAGTTTTCCACTGTGTTTGACTAGTTGTCCATTAGTTTTCCACTGTGTTTGACTAGTTGTCCATTCTGTGTTTGACTAGTTGTCCGTTAGTTTTCCACTGTGTTTGACTAGTTGTCCATTCGTTTTCCACTGTGTTTGACTATTTGTCCGTTAGTTTTCCACTGTGTTTGACTAGTTGTCCATCTGTGTTTGACTAGTTATCCGTTAGTTTTCCACTGTGTTTGACTAGTTGTCCATTAGTTTTCCACTGTGTTTGACAAGTTATCTGTTAGTTTTCCACTGTGTTTGACTAGTTGTCCATTAGTTTTCCACTGTGTTTGACTAGTTGTCTGTTAGTTTTCCACTGTGTTTGACTAGTTGTCCGTTAGTTTTCCAATGTGTTTGACTAGTTGCCTGTTAGTTTTCCACTGTGTTTGACTAGTTGTCTGTTAGTTTTCCACTGTGTTTGACTAGTTGTCTGTTAGTTTTCCACTGTTTGACTAGTTGTCTGTTAGTTTTCCACTGTGTTTGACTAGTTGGTTTGACTAGTTGTCCATTAGTTTTCCATTGTGTTTGACTAGTTGTCTGTTAGTTTTCCACTGTGTTTGACTAGTTGTCCGTTAGTTTTCCACTGTGTTTGACTAGTTGTCTGTTAGTTTTCCACTGTGTTTGACTAGTTGTCCGTTAGTTTTCCACTGTGTTTGACTAGTTGGTTTGACTAGTTGTCTTCTAGTTTTCCACTGTGTTTGACAAGTTGTCTGTTAGTTTTCCACTGTGTTTGACTAGTTGGTTTGACTAGTTGTCCATTAGTTTTCCATTGTGTTTGACTAGTTGTCTGTTAGTTTTCCACTGTGTTTGACTAGTTGTCCGTTAGTTTTCCACTGTGTTTGACTAGTTGTCTGTTAGTTTTCCACTTTGTTTGACTAGTTGTCCGTTAGTTTTCCACTGTGTTTGACTAGTTGGTTTGACTAGTTGTCTGTTAGTTTTCCACTGTGTTTGACTAGTTGTCCATTAGTTTTCCATTGTGTTTGACTAGTTGTCCACTAGTTTTCCACTGTGTTTGACTAGTTGTCCGTTAGTTTTCCACTGTGTTTGACTAGTTGTCCAATAGTTTTCCACTGTGTTTGACTAGTTGTCCATTAGTTTTCCACTGTGTTTGACTAGTTGTCCGTTAGTTTTCCACTGTGTTTGACTAGTTGTCCATTCTGTGTTTGACTAGTTGTCCATTAGTTTTCCACTGTGTTTGACTAGTTGTCCATTAGTTTTCCACTGTGTTTGACTAGTTTTCCACTGTGTTTGACTAGTTGTCCATTAGTTTTCCACTGTGTTTGACTAGTTTTCCACTGTGTTTGACTAGTTGTCCATTAGTTTTCCACTGTTTTTGACTAGTTTTCCACTGTTTGACTAGTTGTCCATTAGTTTTCCACTGTGTTTGACTAGTTGTCCGTTAGTTTTCCACTGTGTTTGACTAGTTGTCCATTAGTTTTCCACTGTGTTTGACTAGTTGTCCATTCTGTGTTTGACTAGTTGTCCGTTAGTTTTCCACTGTGTTTGACTAGTTGTCCATTCGTTTTCCACTGTGTTTGACTATTTGTCCGTTAGTTTTCCACTGTGTTTGACTAGTTGTCCATCTGTGTTTGACTAGTTATCCGTTAGTTTTCCATTGTGTTTGACTAGTTTTCCACTGTGTTTGACTAGTTGTCCATTAGTTTTCCACTGTGTTTGACTAGTTTTCCACTGTGTTTGACTAGTTGTCCATTAGTTTTCCACTGTGTTTGACTAGTTGTCCATTAGTTTTCCACTGTGTTTGACTAGTTGTCCATTAGTTTTCCACTGTGTTTGACTAGTTGTCCATTAGTTTTCCACTGTGTTTGACTAGTTGTCCATTAGTTTTCCACTGTGTTTGACTAGTTGTCCGTTAGTTTTCCACTGTGTTTGACTAGTTGTCCGTTAGTTTTCCACTGTGTTTGACTAGTTGTCTGTTAGTTTTCCACTGTGTTTGACTAGTTGTCCATTAGTTTTCCACTGTGTTTGACTAGTTGTCCATTAGTTTTCCACTGTGTTTGACTAGTTGTCTGTTAGTTTTCCACTGTGTTTGACTAGTTGTCTGTTAGTTTTCCACTGTGTTTGACTAGTTGTCTGTTAGTTTTCCACTGTGTTTGACTAGTTGTCCATTAGTTTTCCACTGTGTTTGACTAGTTGTCCATTAGTTTTCCACTGTGTTTGACTAGTTGTCCATTAGTTTTCCACTGTTTTTGACTAGTTGTCCATTAGTTTTCCACTGTGTTTGACTAGTTGTCTGTTAGTTTTCCACTGTGTTTGACTAGTTGGTTTGACTAGTTGTCCATTAGTTTTTCACTGTGTTTGACTAGTTGTCCGTTAGTTTTCCACTGTGTTTGACTAGTTGTCCATTCTGTGTTTGACTAGTTGTCCGTTAGTTTTCCACTGTGTTTGACTAGTTGTCCATTCGTTTTCCACTGTGTTTGACTAGTTGTCCGTTAGTTTTCCACTGTGTTTGACTAGTTGTCCATTCTGTGTTTGACTAGTTGTCCGTTAGTTTTCCACTGTGTTTGACTAGTTGTCCATTAGTTTTCCACTGTGTTTGACTAGTTTTCCACTGTGTTTGACTAGTTGTCCATTAGTTTTCCACTGTGTTTGACTAGTTGTCCATTAGTTTTCCACTGTGTTTGACTAGTTGTCCGTTAGTTTTCCACTGTGTTTGACTAGTTGTCTGTTCGTTTTCCACTGTGTTTGACTAGTTGTCCATTAGTTTTCCACTGTGTTTGACTAGTTGTCCATTAGTTTTCCACTGTGTTTGACTAGTTGTCCATTAGTTTTCCACTGTGTTTGACTAGTTGTCTGTTAGTTTTCCACTGTGTTTGACTAGTTGTCTGTTAGTTTTCCACTTTGTTTGACTAGTTGTCCATTAGTTTTCCACTGTGTCTGACTAGTTGTCTGTTAGTTTTCCACTGTGTTTGACTAGTTGTCCATTAGTTTTCCACTGTGTTTGACTAGTTGTCCATTAGTTTTCCACTGTGTTTGACTAGTTTTCCACTGTGTTTGACTAGTTGTCCATTAGTTTTCCACTGTGCTTGACTAGTTGTCTGTTAGTTTTCCACTGTGTTTGACTAGTTGTCTGTTAGTTTTCCACTGTGTTTGACTAGTTGTCTGTTAGTTTTCCAATGTGTTTGACTAGTTGTCCGTTAGTTTTCCACTGTGTCTGACTAGTTGTCTGTTAGTTTTCCACTGTGTTTGACTAGTTGTCTGTTAGTTTTCCACTGTGTTTGACTAGTTGTCCATTAGTTTTCCACTGTGTTTGACTAGTTGTCCATTAGTTTTCCACTGTGTTTGACTAGTTGTCTGTTAGTTTTCCACTGTGTTTGACTAGTTGTCCATTAGTTTTCCACTGTGTTTGACTAGTTGTCTGTTAGTTTTCCACTGTGTTTGACTAGTTTTCCACTGTGTTTGACTAGTTGTCCATTAGTTTTCCACTGTGTTTGACTAGTTGTCCATTAGTTTTCCACTGTGTTTGACTAGTTGTCCATTAGTTTTCCACTGTGTTTGACTAGTTGTCTGTTAGTTTTCCACTGTGTTTGACTAGTTGTCTGTTAGTTTTCCACTGTGTTTGACTAGTTGTCCATTAGTTTTCCACTGTGTCTGACTAGTTGTCTGTTAGTTTTCCACTGTGTTTGACTAGTTGTCCATTAGTTTTCCACTGTGTTTGACTAGTTGTCCATTAGTTTTCCACTGTGTTTGACTAGTTTTCCACTGTGTTTGACTAGTTGTCCATTAGTTTTCCACTGTGCTTGACTAGTTGTCCATTAGTTTTCCACTGTGTTTGACTAGTTGTCTGTTAGTTTTCCAATGTGTTTGACTAGTTGTCCGTTAGTTTTCCACTGTGTCTGACTAGTTGTCTGTTAGTTTTCCACTGTTTGACTAGTTGTCCATTAGTTTTCCGCTGTGTTTGACTAGTTGGTTTGACTAGTTGTCTGTTAGTTTTCCACTGTGTTTGACTAGTTGTCCATTAGTTTTCCACTGTGTTTGACTAGTTGTCCATTAGTTTTCCACTGTGTTTGACTAGTTGTCTGTTAGTTTTCCACTGTGTTTGACTAGTTGTCCATTAGTTTTCCACTGTGTTTGACTAGTTGTCCATTAGTTTTCCACTGTGTTTGACAAGTTGTCTGTTAGTTTTCCACTGTGTTTGACTAGTTGTCCATTAGTTTTCCACTGTGTTTGACTAGTTGTCTGTTAGTTTTCCACTGTGTTTGACTAGTTGTCCGTTAGTTTTCCAATGTGTTTGACTAGTTGCCTGTTAGTTTTCCACTGTGTTTGACTAGTTGTCTGTTAGTTTTCCACTGTGTTTGACTAGTTGTCTGTTAGTTTTCCACTGTTTGACTAGTTGTCTGTTAGTTTTCCACTGTGTTTGACTAGTTGGTTTGACTAGTTGTCCATTAGTTTTCCATTGTGTTTGACTAGTTGTCTGTTAGTTTTCCACTGTGTTTGACTAGTTGTCCGTTAGTTTTCCACTGTGTTTGACTAGTTGTCTGTTAGTTTTCCACTGTGTTTGACTAGTTGTCCGTTAGTTTTCCACTGTGTTTGACTAGTTGGTTTGACTAGTTGTCTTCTAGTTTTCCACTGTGTTTGACAAGTTGTCTGTTAGTTTTCCACTGTGTTTGACTAGTTGGTTTGACTAGTTGTCCATTAGTTTTCCATTGTGTTTGACTAGTTGTCTGTTAGTTTTCCACTGTGTTTGACTAGTTGTCCGTTAGTTTTCCACTGTGTTTGACTAGTTGTCTGTTAGTTTTCCACTGTGTTTGACTAGTTGTCCGTTAGTTTTCCACTGTGTTTGACTAGTTGGTTTGACTAGTTGTCTGTTAGTTTTCCACTGTGTTTGACTAGTTGTCCATTAGTTTTCCATTGTGTTTGACTAGTTGTCCACTAGTTTTCCACTGTGTTTGACTAGTTGTCCGTTAGTTTTCCACTGTGTTTGACTAGTTGTCCAATAGTTTTCCACTGTGTTTGACTAGTTGTCCATTAGTTTTCCACTGTGTTTGACTAGTTGTCCGTTAGTTTTCCACTGTGTTTGACTAGTTGTCCATTCTGTGTTTGACTAGTTGTCCATTAGTTTTCCACTGTGTTTGACTAGTTGTCCATTAGTTTTCCACTGTGTTTGACTAGTTTTACACTGTGTTTGACTAGTTGTCCATTAGTTTTCCACTGTGTTTGACTAGTTTTCCACTGTGTTTGACTAGTTGTCCATTAGTTTTCCACTGTTTTTGACTAGTTTTCCACTGTTTGACTAGTTGTCCATTAGTTTTCCACTGTGTTTGACTAGTTGTCCGTTAGTTTTCCACTGTGTTTGACTAGTTGTCCATTAGTTTTCCACTGTGTTTGACTAGTTGTCCATTCTGTGTTTGACTAGTTGTCCGTTAGTTTTCCACTGTGTTTGACTAGTTGTCCATTCGTTTTCCACTGTGTTTGACTATTTGTCCGTTAGTTTTCCACTGTGTTTGACTAGTTGTCCATCTGTGTTTGACTAGTTATCCGTTAGTTTTCCACTGTGTTTGACTAGTTTTCCACTGTGTTTGACTAGTTGTCCATTAGTTTTCCACTGTGTTTGACTAGTTTTCCACTGTGTTTGACTAGTTGTCCATTAGTTTTCCACTGTGTTTGACTAGTTGTCCATTAGTTTTCCACTGTGTTTGACTAGTTGTCCGTTAGTTTTCCACTGTGTTTGACTAGTTGTCTGTTAGTTTTCCACTGTGTTTGACTAGTTGTCCATTAGTTTTCCACTGTGTTTGACTAGTTGTCCATTAGTTTTCCACTGTGTTTGACTAGTTGTCCATTAGTTTTCCACTGTGTTTGACTAGTTGTCCGTTAGTTTTCCACTGTGTTTGACTAGTTGTCCGTTAGTTTTCCACTGTGTTTGACTAGTTGTCTGTTAGTTTTCCACTGTGTTTGACTAGTTGTCCATTAGTTTTCCACTGTGTTTGACTAGTTGTCCATTAGTTTTCCACTGTGTTTGACTAGTTGTCTGTTAGTTTTCCACTGTGTTTGACTAGTTGTCTGTTAGTTTTCCACTGTGTTTGACTAGTTGTCTGTTAGTTTTCCACTGTGTTTGACTAGTTGTCCATTAGTTTTCCACTGTGTTTGACTAGTTGTCCATTAGTTTTCCACTGTGTTTGACTAGTTGTCCATTAGTTTTCCACTGTTTTTGACTAGTTGTCCATTAGTTTTCCACTGTGTTTGACTAGTTGTCTGTTAGTTTTCCACTGTGTTTGACTAGTTGGTTTGACTAGTTGTCCATTAGTTTTTCACTGTGTTTGACTAGTTGTCCGTTAGTTTTCCACTGTGTTTGACTAGTTGTCCATTCTGTGTTTGACTAGTTGTCCGTTAGTTTTCCACTGTGTTTGACTAGTTGTCCATTCGTTTTCCACTGTGTTTGACTAGTTGTCCGTTAGTTTTCCACTGTGTTTGACTAGTTGTCCATTCTGTGTTTGACTAGTTGTCCGTTAGTTTTCCACTGTGTTTGACTAGTTGTCCATTAGTTTTCCACTGTGTTTGACTAGTTTTCCACTGTGTTTGACTAGTTGTCCATTAGTTTTCCACTGTGTTTGACTAGTTGTCCATTAGTTTTCCACTGTGTTTGACTAGTTGTCCGTTAGTTTTCCACTGTGTTTGACTAGTTGTCTGTTCGTTTTCCACTGTGTTTGACTAGTTGTCCATTAGTTTTCCACTGTGTTTGACTAGTTGTCCATTAGTTTTCCACTGTGTTTGACTAGTTGTCTGTTAGTTTTCCACTGTGTTTGACTAGTTGTCTGTTAGTTTTCCACTGTGTTTGACTAGTTGTCTGTTAGTTTTCCACTGTGTTTGACTAGTTGTCCATTAGTTTTCCACTGTGTTTGACTAGTTGTCCATTAGTTTTCCACTGTGTTTGACTAGTTGTCCATTAGTTTTCCACTGTTTTTGACTAGTTGTCCATTAGTTTTCCACTGTGTTTGACTAGTTGTCTGTTAGTTTTCCACTGTGTTTGACTAGTTGTCCATTAGTTTTCCACTGTGTTTGACTAGTTGTCCATTAGTTTTCCACTGTGTTTGACTAGTTGTCTGTTAGTTTTCCACTGTGTTTGACTAGTTGTCTGTTTTTAGTTTAGTTTTGTGTATATGAATGTGTATATGAATGTGTAGTTTAATGTGTTTACTGTATTGTTGTGCTATACAGGTCTCATCTGGAAAAGAGACTTTGATCTCAGCAACCCTAAATCTCAATAATAATGACGACACTTCAGACATTGTTCAAGTCGTTTGTGGTGACATCAAAATGATGGGTGTTGTACAAAACAAAGTCATCAGCGATCGGACCATCTCTAAGCAACCAGTGTATCAAGGCCAACGGGATATGTTCAAAATTTCACTTTACCTACCTGTGTTCTGGCTCTGGCCCAACCCATTTGTTTTTGGGACCAATCAGAACGTTTAGAATGTGTTTGCGTTCCATAAAACTTCGGGGAGGTACTCAGATCCAGATTTATTTCGGAGAAGGAACTGACATCTGTGGGCGTGGGGTAGCATTTTTCTGGAGCAATGAGTTTGGGTAGACAGGCAAGAAGTCAAGCTTCTGTTCTATAATACTAATATACTAATATGTATCTAGCAACTATAATACTAGCATAATACTATCTATCTAGCAACTATAATACTAATATAATACTATCTATCTAGCAACTATAATACTAATATAATACTATCTATCTAGCAACTATAATACAAACATAGTATTATCTATCTAGCAACCATAATACTAACATAATACTATCTATCTAGCAACTATAATACTAATATAATACTATCTATCTAGCAACTATAATACAAACATAGTATTATCTATCTAGCAACCATAATACTAACATAATACTATCTATCTAGCAACTATAATACTAATATAATACTATCTATCTAGCAACTATAATACAAACATAGTATTATCTATCTAGCAACCATAATACTAACATAATACTATCTATCTAGCAACTATAATACTATCTATCTAGCAACTATAATACTAGTATGATACTATGTATCTAGCAACTATAATAATAACATAATACTATCTATCTAGCAACTATAATACTAACATAATACTATCTATCTAGCAACTATAATACTAATATAATACTATGTATCTAGCAACTATAATACAAACATAGTATTATCTATCTAGCAACCATAATACTAACATAATACTATCTATCTAGCAACTATAATACTAATATAATACTATGTATCTAGCAACTATAATACTAACATAGTATTATCTATCTAGCAGCTATAATACTATCTATCTAGCAACTATAATACTATGTATCTAGCAACTATAATAATACTATCATAATACTATCTATCTAGCAACTATAATACTAACATAATACTATCTATCTAGCAACTATAATACTATGTATCTAGCAACTATAATACTAACATAATACTATCTATCTAGCAACTATAATACTATGTATCTAGCAACTATAATACTAACATAATATTATCTATCTAGCAACTATAATACTATGTATCTAGCAACTATAATACTAACATAATATTATCTATCTAGCAACTATAATACTAATATAATACTATGGATCTAGCAACTATATTACTAACATAATACTATCTATCTAGCAACTATAATACTAACATAATACTATCTATCTAGCAACTATAATACTAACATAATACTATATATCTAGCAACTATAATACTAACATAATACTATATATCTAGCAGCTATAATACTAACATAATACTGTCTATCTAGCAACTATAATACTATGTATCTAGCAACTATAATACTGTCTATCTAGCAACTATAATACTAATATAATACTATGTATCTAGCAGCTATAATACTAACATAATACTGTCTATCTAGCAACTATAATACTAACATAATACTATCTATCCAGCAACTATAATACTAATATAATACTATGGATCTAGCAACTATATTACTAACATAATACTATCTATCTAGCAACTATAATACTATGTATCTAGCAACTATAATACTAACATAATACTATGTATCTAGCAACTATAATACTAACATAACACTATCTGTCTAGCAACTATAATACTAGCATAATACTATCTATCTAGCAACTACAATACTAATATAATACTGTCTATCTAGCAACTATAATACTAACATAATACTATCTATCTAGCAACTATAATACTATCTATCCAGCAACTATAATACTAATATAATACTATGGATCTAGCAACTATATTACTAACATAATACTATCTATCTAGCAACTATAATACTATGTATCTAGCAACTATAATACTAATATAATATTATCTATCTAGCAATTATAATACTAACATAATACTATCTATCTAGCAACTATAATACTAGCATGATACTATCTATCCAGCAACTATAATACTAACATAATACTATCTATCTAGCAACTATAATACTAGCATAATACTATCTATCTAGCAACTACAAGACTAATATAATACTATCTATCTAGCAACTATAATACTAACATAATACCATCTATCTAGCAACTATAATACTAACATAATACCATCTAACTAGCATCTATAATACTAACATAATACCATCTAACTAGCATCTATGATACTAACATAATACCATCTAACTAGCATCTATAATACTAAGATTCAAAGGTGTAGAAACACAAAAGCATGACTCATTTGCTGTTATCCATGTTGTTGTTTTCGTTTTCCTCTGTCGGTCTATTCTGCTCTGAAGGTTGTAAATAAAAGACAGCGGCAGGAGAGGAGAGGTTATTTACTGGACGGTGTTGAGAGTGAGACACATTCAGGCACACACATGCACGTAGACACAGACAGGGAACAAACACACACACACACACACACACACACTAGCGAGGCCTCCGGTCTGTCCTTGAGTGTTAATGGATTTCTGAGTGGTGGTGGTGGCAGGTACAGGCTGGGGCACTGTGTGTGTGCAAGTGGGTGTGTGTGTGTGTGTGTGCAACAGAGCACCATAGCAAAAGTAGTAAATCAGTAGGTCACGCTCTCTCCCCATGTGGAATACTCCCACTGCCTCAAGGAAGACACACACAGATGGATAGAACAGGACAGGACACACACAGATGGATAGAACAGGACAGGACACACACAGATGGATAGAACAGGACAGGACACACACAGATGGATAGACCAGGACAGAACACACACAGATGGATAGAACACGACAGGACACACACAGATGGATAGAACAGAACAGGACACACACAGATTGATAGAACAGAACAGGACACACACAGATGGATAGAACAGGACAGGACACACACAGATGGATAGAACAGGACAGGACACACACAGATGGATTGAACAGGACAGGACACACACAGATGGATAGACCAGGACAGGACACACACAGAATGGCCTTTTTGGGAGAGTTCAATAAAAACTACACTGAACAAAAGTATAAAAACAACATGTAAAGTGTTGGTCTCATGTTTCATCAGCTGAAAGAAAAGATCCCAGAAATGTGCCATACTCACAAAAAGCTTATTTCTCTAAATTTTTTGTGCACAAATTTGTTTACATTCCTGTTAGGGGTGCTTTTCTCCTTTGCCAAGATAATCCATCCAACACAGATGATGACGTGACAGGTGGCAGCATGGTAGGCACAGCTTGTCCCACAAATTAATCACAAAAACTGAGGATTAGCTGATAACTACGAAAAACAAACATTCTGAATAATATAGAGAATCTGGAACTATTGTGTTGTATCAGCATTTTGTAATGTTCCAAAAAGAACCGGATACATGGAAGCGAACAAGAGAAGACCTCGAGAATCTGGAACTATTATATTGTATCAGCATTTTGTAATGTTCCAAAAAGAACCGGATACATGGAAGCGAACAAGAGAAGACCTCGAGAATCTGGAACTATTATATTGTATCAGCATTTTGTAATGTTCCAAAAATAATCGGATACATGGAAGCGAACAAGAGAAGACCTCGAGAATCTGGAACTATTATATTGTATCAGCATTTTGTAATGTTCCAAAAAGAAACAGATACATGGAAGCGAACAAGAGAAGACCTCGAGAATCTGGAACTATTATATTGTATCAGCATTTTGTAATGTTCCAAAAAGAACCGGATACATGGAAGCGAACAAGAGAAGACCTCGAGAATCTGGAACTATTATATTATATCAGCATTTTGTAATGTTCCAAAAATAACCGGATACATGGAAGCGAACAAGAGAAGACCTCGAGAATCTGGAACTATTATATTGTATCAGCATTTTGTAATGTTCCAAAAATAATCGGATACATGGAAGCGAACAAGAGAAGACCTCGAGAATCTGGAACTATTATATTGTATCAGCATTTTGTAATGTTCCAAAAAGAACCGGATACATGGAAGCGAACAAGAGAAGACCTCGAGAATCTGGAACTATTATATTGTATCAGCATTTTGTAATGTTCCAAAAAGAACCGGATACATGGAAGCGAACAAGAGAAGACCTCGAGAATTTGGAACTATTATATTGTATCAGCATTTTGTAATGTTCCAAAAAGAACCGGATACATGGAAGCGAACAAGAGAAGACCTCGAGAATCTGGAACTATTATATTGTATCAGCATTTTGTAATGTTCCAAAAAGAACCGGATACATGGAAGCGAACAAGAGAAGACCTCGAGAATCTGGAACTATTATATTGTATCAGCATTTTGTAATGTTCCAAAAAGAACCGGATACATGGAAGCGAACAAGAGAAGACCTCGAGAATCTGGAACTATTATATTGTATCAGCATTTTGTAATGTTCCAAAAATAATCGGATACATGGAAGCGAACAAGAGAAGACCTTGAGAATCTGGAACTATTATATTGTCTCAGCATTTTGTAATGTTCCAAAAAGAACCGGATACATGGAAGCGAACAAGAGAAGACCTCGAGAATCTGGAACTATTATATTGTATCAGCATTTTGTAATGTTCCAAAAATAATCGGATACATGGAAGCGAACAAGAGAAGACCTCGAGAATCTGGAACTATTATATTGTATCAGCATTTTGTAATGTTCCAAAAAGAACCGGATACATGGAAGCGAACAAGAGAAGACCTCGAGAATCTGGAACTATTATATTGTATCAGCATTTTGTAATGTTCCAAAAAGAACCGGATACATGGAAGCGAACAAGAGAAGACCTCGAGAATCTGTGAGAGAAACGGGAGAAAAGCAGCAGTCTGAAATTCCAAATGTTGAAGGTTTTTTATAACTATGTCTCCTGAAGATAGAGTTGCATTGCAGTTAAGAGAGCAGTTGCATGAGAGAGCAGTTAAAAAAAAACTGGATCTATTGCCTGGGCTGCTGGGGGAGGTTGAGGCCTTAAAAACAGGAATGGATTACAGTAATAACATGATGGAAGAAATATGAGCGGAAAATAAGATGTGGAAAAGTACGGTGGACTCCCTAAAAGACACTACAGAGAGGCTATGGTATTTTATTTTTTATTTTATTTTACCTTTATTTAACCAGGTAGGCCAGTTGAGAACAAGTTCTATTTACAACTGAGACCTGGCCAAGATAAAGTAAAGCAGTGCGACAAAAACAACAACACAGAGTTACACATAAACAAACGTACAGTCAACAACACCAAAAGAAAAATAGAAAAATCTATGTACATTGTGTGCAAATGTAGAAGAGCAACGAAGTAGGCAATAAATAGGCCCTAGAGGCGAAAATAATTACAATTTAGCATTAATACTGGAGTGATAGATGTGCAAAATAAGATGTGCAAGTAGAGATACTGGGGTGAAAAAGAGTAAGAGGGTAAATAAAAATATGGGGATGAGGTAGTCGTGTGTGCTATTTACAGATTGGCTGTGTACAGGTACAGTGATCAGTAAGCTGCTCTGACAGCTGATGCTTAAAGTTAGAGAGGGAGATAAAAGACTCCAGCTCCAGAGATTGTTTCAATTTGTTCCAGTCATTGGCAGCAGAGAACTGGAAGGAAAGGCAGCCAAGGGAAGTGCTGGCTTTGGGGATGACCACTGCAATATAGCTGCTTGTAAGATCCTGGGTGTCGTGAGGGTGAAATCAGGCGCAGGAAAGCAAAGTTCAATAAAGTGCTTTTTTTAATGCACACACCGTGAACTACGGTCACCCCACTTACGGGTGCTCAAACCAAATGCCCCAGACACAGGGAAACGAAAACAGTCTAGCACTAAATACACAAACATGTACATCTAATGCAAACACCAGGGTTACAATAATCAATCCCGCACAAAGAACCAGGCGGGCCGGCTGACTAATAAAGCCTCACTAATTATGACCAACTCAAAACAGGTGTACTCAATAAACACATAAGGAGGAGGAGAAAAGAATCAGTGGCAGCTAGTAGGCCGGCGACGATGCCCGCCGAGCGCCACCCGAACGGGAAGGGGAGCCACCTTCGGATGGAGTCGTGACAGTACCCCCCCCCTGATGCGCGGCTCCCGCAGCGCGCCGACACCGGCCTCGAGGTCAACCCGGAGGACGAGGCGCAGGGCGATCCGGATGGAGGCGACGGAAATCCCTCAACATTGACGGATCCAAAATGTCCCCCACCGGTACCCAGCACCTCTCCTCCGGACCGTACCCCTCCCAGTCCAAGAGGTACTGCAGGCCCCTCACCCGGCGTCTCGAGTCCAGAATGGCCCGGATCATATACGCCGGTGACCCCTCGATGTCCAGAGGGGGAGGAGGGACCTCCAGCACCTCACCGTCCTGTAGGGGACCAGCTACCACCGGCCTGAGGAGAGACACATGAAACGAGGGGTTAATACGATAATAGGAAGGGAGTTGTAATCGATAACACACCTTGTTTATTGTCCTCAGGACTTTGAAGGGTCCTACACACTGTGGCCCAAGCTTCCGGCAGGGCAAGCGGAGGGGCAGGTTTCGGGTCGAGAGCCAGACCTTGTCCCCCGGTACAAACACGGGGGCCTCACTGCGGTGGCGGTCAGCACTCCTTTTCTGCCGTCCACTAGCTTGTTGGAGGGATGCCTGGATGGCCCTCCAGGGGTGATAACCGGAGGTCAGGCTGACCGAGACCCCCAAACGCCCCAATGAACGCCCTCCATACTCGGGACGTGAACTGGGGGCCCTGATCAGAAACGATGTCCTCCGGCACCCCGTAGTGCCGGAAGACGTGGGTGAATAAGGCCTCCGCAGTCTGTAGGGCTGTAGGGATACCGGGCAACGGGAGGAGATGGCAGGACTTAGAGAACAGATCCACAATCACCAGAACCGTAGTGTTCCCCTGAGACGGGGGCAGATCGGTCAGGAAATCAACGGAGAGATGAGACCATGGCCGTTGTGGAACGGGAGGGGTTGTAACTTCCCTCTAGGAAGGTGCCTAGGAGCCTTACTCTGGGCGCATACCGAACAGGAGGAGACATAAACCTTAGCGTTCCTAGCCAAGGTAGGCCACCAATACCTCCCCCGAAGGCTCCCCACTGTCCTCCTCACCCCAGGGTGACCCGAGGAGGGTAGGACATGAGCCCACCGAATCAGTTGGTCCCGAACACCAAGCGCAAGTACTTCCACCCCGCCGGACACTGAGGAGGCGCGGGTTCAGCCCGTAACGCCTGCTCGATGTCCGAGTCCACCTCCCATACCACTGGTGCTATCAGCCTTGAGGCGAGAATGATGGGAGTAGGTTCGGTGGACCGATCCTCTGTGTCGTAAAGGCGGGACAGTGCGTCCGCCTTCACGTTCTGGGAGCCCGGTCTATAAGATAACGTGAACCGGAATCGGGTGAAAAACATGGCCCACCTTGCCTGACGTGGGTTCAGTCTCCTAGCTGCCCGAATATACTCCAGCTTTTGGTGGTCGGTCCAGATGAGAAAGGGGTGCTTAGCCCCCTCAAGCCAGTGTCTCCACACCTTCAGAGCCCTGATCACCGCTAACAACTCCCGGTCCCCCACATCATAGTTACACTCCGCTGGGCTGAGCTTCCTCAAGAAGAAAGTGCAGGGGCGGAGTTTTGGTGGCGTACCCGAGCGCTGTGATAGCACGGCAACCACCCCAGCCTCGGACGCGTCCACCTCCACTATGAATGCTAGAGAGGGTTCCGGATGCGCCAACACGGGTGCATCAGTGAACAGCGCCTTCAACCTGTTGAAAGCTCTGTCCGCCTCTGCTGACCACCGCAACCGCACCGGGCCCCCCTTCAGCAGTGAGGTAATGGGAGCCGCTATCTGGACAAAACCCTGGATAAACCTCCGGTAGTAGTTGGCAAAACCTAAGAACCGCAGCACCTCTTTTACCGTGGTCGGAGTCGGCCAATTACGCACTGCCTTAATGCGGTCACCCTTCATTTCCACCCCCGAGGTGGAAATGCGATAACCCAGAAAGGAGACGGCTCGTTTGGAGAACACACACTTCTCAGCCTTGACGTATAGGTCATGCTCCAGCAGTCTACCAAGCACCTTGCGTACCAGAGACACATGCGCGGCGTGAGTGGCTGAGTAGATCAGAATGTCATCGATATAAACAACCACTCCCTGCCCGTGCAGGTCCCTGAGAATCTCGTCTACAAAGGATTGGAAAAAGGCTAGAGCATTCTTTTACCCATACGGCATGACGCAGTACTCATAGTTGCCCGATGTGGTACTAAATGCGGTTTTCCACTCGTCTCCCTTCCGAATACGCACCAGACTACGCACCAGACTACGCGCCACTGAGATCCAATTTTGTGAAGAACTGCGCTCCCTGACACCATCACAGTGGGGTTCAGCTACCCACTACCTCTCATTGGTACAGCAGTGGATGCTGTACCAATGAGAGGTAGTGGGTAGCTGAACCCCACTGTGATGGCATTTAGACCTCTATAATCAATACACGGACGCAAACCTCCCTCCCTTTTCTTCACAAAAAAGAAACTCGATAATATGGCTACTAATACTTGGAAAGCTAAATCAAAGTCCAAGTATACAGATTCAACGATATTCTTTCAGAAAAATTGAATATGAATGCGAATGTCTCCTTCACGATTTGCCTAAAAGTACATTGGGACTTCACACTAAAAGTCTTGAGGATCAGTCATACTCCAAGGTATCCATCTGAAACTTTGCACAGACACTGCTGCCATCTTGTGGACGCTATCATAATTCCAACTAGAATATAACAGAGACCTTTTGCATTTAAAAAATGGTGGTAAAAAAAGACTGGTTGGTTTTTTTCTTTGTATTTTCTTCTGAAATATCTATTGTGTTATATTCTCCTACATTCAAGTCACATTTACAAAAACTTCAAAGTGTTTCCTTTCAAATGGTACCAAGAATATGCATATCCTTGCTTCAGGGTCTGAGCTACAGGCAATTAGATTTGGGTATGTCATTTAGGCGAAAATTGAAAGTTTTTTTTTTTTAAGAAGTTTTTAAGCTGTATGTTTTCTTTTCAGTCTCCTCCATTTCCACTGATTGATGTAAGGATTTCCTTCCTAATAATAATAATAATGTAACATTAACAAATGTAACACATTTACAGAAAGACCAACTTACAGAAGAGGAACTTTATGAGGCAATAAAATATTTTCAGTCTGCAAAAACACCAGGGTTTCATGGTAGAAGGATATCAGACCTTTTTAAGATGTACTCAAATATCCATTAATAGCATATTTCAATTACTTTTATACAAATGGTAGACTTTCAGGTACTCAACAAGAAGGTCTGATTTCATTACCACTAAAACCGGACCCAGGTGGTGGTAAAGATCCAGTCCATTTAAAAAAAAAACTGGAGGCTTTTAACACTTCAATGTTGTGATGTGAATATCCTGGTGAAATGCATAGCATAGGAATAAAAAAGGTTATACCAGATATTGTTCATCCTGATCAGACATGTTTTTTACATGGACGATATATTGGAGACAATATACGACAATGACTTGAAACAATTGAACATTATGAAATATCGAAGATACAAGGTCTGGTCTTCACAGCGGATTTTGAAAAGGCATTTGATAAAGTATGATTAGAATTTATATATAAATGCCTGGAATTCTTTAATTTTGGTGAATCTCTTATACAACGGGTTAAAGTTATGTACAGCAACCCCAGATGTAAAATAATGGTAACTTAGAAAGTATTGAGTTTTTAAGAGGAGTAAAACAAGGCTGTCTGTTGTCTCCATATCTATTTACTTTGACCATTGAAATATGACAATTAGATTCAACAAGAACATGGTTAGAAATCCAGGGGATAAAAATAAAAGGGAACCTAGTTATGGCAAGTGATAAAAACAAAAGTGTCAATGCCGATGACTCTAGTTGAAGATCTTGATCACTTTTCTAGCCTCTCTGGATTACAACCTAGTTATGACAAGTGTACCATATTACGTATTGGATCGTTAAAAAATAGTGTTTACACTACCTTGTAGTTTACCAATAAAATGGGTGGATGGGGAAGTAGACATACTTGGTATTCACATCTAAATCAATATAAACGAACTTACCAAAATTAATGTAATTGCCTACTACAGGTTATTTGTTTTTAAAATCATTTTATTTGGAAAAATATTTAAATGCCAATTTATATAATGAATATGAGTTTGGGGGGCTAAAAGGATTCAATATTAAAGCTTTAGCTTCATTTAACTTCTTGATGCACCCATCCAGTAGACAAAATTTTACAAACACCTAGCAGCCAAGTAGATTGGTCACGAAAGTCAGAAAAGCAATAGATTAAATCGCTTACCTTTGATGATCTTCGGATGTTTGCACTCACGAGACTCCCAGTTACACAATAAATGTTCATTTTGTTTCATAAAGATTATTTTTATATCCAAAATACCTCCATTTGTTTGGCGCGTTATGTTCAGAAATCCACAGGCTCGAGCGGTCACGACATCGCAGACAAAAATTCCAAATAGTATCCATAATGTCCACAGAAACATGTCAAACGTTTTTTATAATCAATCCTCAGGTTGTTTTTAAAATATATAATCGATAATATATATCCAGGACTGTTGCTCTTTCAATAGGAGAGGGAGAGACAATGGCTGCCCTACTCTGTTATGCAAGCAAAACTCTGCGAACACCCAGCTATCCACTGACGCAACGTTATCTTTCTCACTCATTTTTCAAAATAAGAGCATGAAACTATTTCTAAAGACTGTTGAAACCTTGAGGAACTGGGTTGATATCCCTTTAAATGGAGGCAAGGCATCCAATGGAACAGAGAGCTTTCAGGAAAAACAGCACTTCCTGGTTTGATTTTCCTCAGGTTTTTGCCTGCAATATCAGTTCTGTCATACTCACAGACAATATTTTGTCAGTTTTGGAAACTTTAAAGTGTTTTCTATCCTAATCTGACAATTATATGCATATTCTAGTCCTGAGAAATAGGCAGTTTCAAATGGGTACGTTTTTTTTGCCAAAAACGAAAATCCTGCCCCCTACACTCAAGAAGTTAAACAAGCCACACAAAGCTGGTTACAATTTGAGTTTTATCCTCCAGAAAAAAACAGAAAAATATTTCAACAAATGTTATGGTTAAACTCAAATATATTGATTAATAAAAAAAACATTCTTCATGTACATTTAAAAAAAAAAATATGAGGATAAAGGATTTCCTCATATGAACTGTGCAAGATAAATTACTTATATGCGCAGTTCGCGGCAAGCAACACTGAAGCATGCATCAGAACACCAGCTGTTCCAGACGACTGTGTGATCACGCTCTCCGTAGCCCATGTGAGTAAGACCTTTAAAGAGGTCAACATTCACAAAGCCGTGGGCCAGACAGATTACCAGGACGTGTACTACGAGCATGGGCTCACCAACTGGCAAGTATCTTCACGGACATTTTCAACCTGTCCCTGACCTAGACTGTAATAGCATTTGATTTGAACTCTGTAAAATCTTTGAAATTGTTGCATGTTGCGTTTATATTTTGTTCAGTATACATACATTTTTGTTTGAAAGGATCTCTCTCTCTACAAAGCATTTTGCTACACCTGCAATAACACCACCGTTTCACCTCCTACTAAAGTGGACCAAACATAACAATACATCCCAGTGTTGCAACCCACAATGTGTTAAACAGATTTAAATCTATGTGTATTAGGTTGAAATGATGGGTTCTGGAGACTGTTGGATTCTGTTTAAGGCTTCTGTACATCCTGCGGTGGATGGGGGCACGCATTCAAACTGTCATATAAACAACCTAAAACCTACTCTAACAACAGAGTTTACCCAAGGCTATCTAAATGGCTATCAATCAAATGTATTTCATAAAGCGTTTTTACATCAGCAGTTGTCACAAAGTGCTTTTCATTTACCTACAACCCCAAAGAGGAAGCAATGTAGAAGCACCGCTAGTAAAAAAAAAAAATTCGGAGATTTCCATACCCAACTATAACATCTTCCGTCAAGATAGAACTGCCAAAGGAGGAGGAGTTGCAGTCTACTGCAGAGAGAGCCTGCAAAGTAATGTCATACTTTCCAGGTCCATACCCAAACAGTTCGAACTACTAATTTTGAAAATTACTCTCTCCAGAAATAAGTCTCTCACTGTTGCCGCCTGCTACCGACCCCCCTCAGCTCCCAGCTGTGCCCTGGACACCATTTGTGAATTGATCGCCCCCCATCTAGCTTCAGAGTTTGTTCTGTTAGGTGACCTAAACTGGGATATGCTTAACACCCCGGCAGTCCTACAATCTAAGCTAGATGCCCTCAATCTCACTCAAATCATCAAGGAACCCACCAGGTACAACCCTAACTCTGTAAACAAGGGCACCCTCATTGACGTCATCCTGACCAACTGGCCCTCCAAATACACCTCCGCTGTCTTCAACCAGGATCTCAGCGATCACTGCCTCATTGCCTGTATCCGCTACGGAGCCGCAGTCAAACGACCACCCCTCATCACTGTCAAACGCTCCCTAAAACACTTCTGTGAGCAGGCCTTTCTAATCGACCTGGCCCGGGTATCCTGGAAGGACATTGACCTCATCCCGTCAGTTGAGGATGCCTGGTCTTTCTTTAAAAGTAACTTCCTCACCATTTTAGATAAGCATGCTCCGTTCAAAAAATGCAGAACTAAGAACAGATATAGCCCCTGGTTCACTCCAGACCTGACTGCCCTCGACCAGCACAAAAACATCCTGTGGCGGACTGCACTAACATCGAACAGTCCCCGCGATATGCAACTGTTCAGGGAAGTCAGGAACCAATACACACAGTCAGTCAGGAAAGCTAAAGCCAACTTCTTCAGGCAGAAGTTTGCATCCTGTAGCTCCAACTCCAAAAAGTTCTGGGACACTGTGAAGTCCATGGAGAACAAGAGCACCTCCTCCCAGCTGCCCACTGCACTGAGGCTAGGTAACACGGTCACCACCGATAAATCCATGATTATCGAAAACTTCAACAAGCATTTCTCAACGGCTGGCCATGCCTTCCGCCTGGCTACTCCAACCTCGTCCAACAGCTCCCCCCCCCCCGCAGCTACTCGCCCAAGCCTCTCCAGGTTCTCCTTTACCCAAATCCAGATAGCAGATGTTCTGAAAGAGCTGCAAAACCTGGACCCGTACAAATCAGCTGGGCTTGACAATCTGGACCCTCTATTCCTGAAACTATCCGCCGCCATTGTCGCAACCCCTATTACCAGCCTGTTCAACCTCTCTTTCATATCGTCTGAGATCCCCAAGGATTGGAAAGCTGCCGCAGTCATCCCCCTCTTCAAAGGGGGCGACACCCTGGACCCAAACTGTTACAGACCAATATCCATCCTGCCCTGCCTATCTAAGGTCTTCGAAAGCCAAGTCAACAAACAGATCACTGACCATCTTGAATCCCACCGTACCTTCTCCGCTGTGCAATCTGGTTTCCGAGCTGGTCACGGGTGTACCTCAGCCACGCTCAAGGTACTAAACGATATCATAACCGCCATCGATAAAAGACAGTACTGTGCAGCCGTCTTCATAGACCTTGCCAAGGCTTTCGACTCTGTCAATCACCGTATTCTTATTGGCAGACTCAGTAGCCTCGGTTTTTCGGATGACTGCCTTGCCTGGTTCACCAATTACTTTGCAGACAGAGTTCAGTGTGTCAAATCGGAGGGCATGCTGTCCGGTCCTCTGGCAGTCTCTATGGGGGTGCCACAGGGTTCAATTCTCGGGCCGACTCTTTTCTCTGTATATATCAATGATGTTTCTCATGCTGCGGGCGATTCCCTGATCCACCTCTACGCAGACGACACCATTCTATATACTTCCGGCCCGTCCTTGGACACTGTGCTATCTAACCTCCAAACGAGCTTCAATGCCATACAGCACTCCTTCCGTGGCCTCCAACTGCTCTTAAACGCTAGTAAAACCAAATGCATGCTTTTCAACCGTTCGCTGCCTGCACCCGCACGCCTGACCAGCATCACCACCCTGGATGGTTCCGACCTTGAATATGTGGACATCTATAAGTACCTAGGTGTCTGGCTAGACTCTAAACTCTCCTTCCAGACCCATATCAAACATCTCCAATCGAAAATCAAATCAAGAGTCGGCTTTCTATTCCGCAACAAAGCCTCCTTCACTCACGCCGCCAAACTTACCCTAGTAAAACTGACTATCCTACCGATCCTCGACTTCGGCGATGTCATCTACAAAATTGCTTCCAACACTCTACTCAGCAAACTGGATGCAGTTTATCACAGTGCCATCCGTTTTGTCACTAAAGCACCTTATACCACCCACCACTGCGACTTGTATGCTCTAATCGGCTGGCCCTCGCTACATATTCGTCGCCAGACCCACTGGCTCCAGCTCATCTACAAGTCCATGCTAGGTAAAGCTCCGCCTTATCTCAGTTCACTGGTTACGATGGCAACACCCATCCGTAGCACGCGCTCCAGCAGGTGTATCTCACTGATCATCCCTAAAGCCAACACCTCATTTGGCCGCCTTTCGTTCCAGTTCTCTGCTGCCTGTGATTGGAACGAATTGCAAAAATCGCTGAAGTTGGAGACTTTTATCTCCCTCACCAACTTCAAACATCTGCTATCTGAGCAGCTAACCGATCGCTGCAGCTGTACATAGTCTATTGGTAAATAGCCCACCCATTTTCACCTACCTCATCCCCATACTGTTTTTATTTATTTATTTTTCTGCTCTTTTGCACACCAATATCTCTACCTTTACATAACCATCTGATCATTATCACTCCAGTGTTAATCTGCATAATTGTAATTATTTGCCTACCTTCTCATGCCTTTTGCACACAATGTATATATAGACTCCCCTTTTTTCTACTGTGTTATTGACTTGTTAATTGTTTACTCCATGTGTAACTCTGTGTTGTCTGTTCACACTGCTATGCCTTATCTTGGCCAGGTCGCAGTTGCAAATGAGAACTTGTTCTCAACTAGCCTACCTGGTTAAATAAAGGTGAAATAAAATAAAAAAATAAAAAAATAAATAAAGACTCCCTAAAAGGCAGGAACCTAGGGGGGGAAAAACAGGGGGGGGGAAACATCCTCCACGCGGAGAGAAGTGAGCCGGACTAGGTTTAATGTCCGGTGAGATGTGGTGGTGAGGTGTTCTTTATAAGTGTGGTGAAGTGGAACCCGTAGGGATGGGTATGACAGGATGACAAGAACTCAGTTTGTCACTTCTAGCCCCCTGACAGACTAAGGCAGTAGAAACCAGTCTTTAACCCTGTCACATTGATTCAGCTGTGTTGTACAGTTTCTGCTTGAACAACGCTGGGAGAGATATGATTCCCCACTATGGGGTTCTGTTAGCATGACCCTGTTCCTCTGTTAGCATTACCCTGTTCCTCTGTTAGCATTACCCTGTTCCTCTGTTAGCATTACCCTGTTCATCTCTTAGCATTACCCTGTTCCTCTGTTAGCATTACCCTGTTCCTCTGTTAGCATTAGCCTGTTCCTCTGTTAGCATTACCCTGTTCCTCTCCCGTAACAGCAGCACCGTTGGTAATAGTAGTCACATGTGTATATAACGGCTGTTGGTGGAAGAAGATGAGGACCAAAGCGCAAGCATGATACTTGTTCATGTTATTTCATTGACATTGAACACTAAATACAAAAATAACAAAAGGAAATAACCGAAACAGTCTGGTGCAAACACAAAAACAGAAATCAACTACCCACAAAACCCATGTGGGGGAAAAGGGTACCTAAGTATGGTTCTCCATCAGAGACAACGATAGACAGCTGCCTCTGATTGAGAACCACACCCGGTCAAACAAAGAAATACAAAACATAGAAAATGAACATAGAATGCCCAGCCTAGTCACACCCTGGCCTAACAAAAAATAGAAAATAAAAGCCTCTCTATGGCCAGGGCGTGACAGTGTAGTTGTGTTCAGGTTGGTTGCCGTGGTCAAATTCATAGTACAGTAGTGATGGTTTGTTGTTGTTGACTTGTTCTGCTTTAGTTCTTATGGAAGTGGTGACATTGACTGGCCCACTGCTCTCAATTTTCAACGTGTGGAAATGATTCACTATAAAGTACAGAAAAGTTTAAATCTAAAACACTGTCTTCAGTTAAATGTTTTATTATCTGTCTGTGCTGCTCTGTTTTTCTCAGTCCAGGGAAAGATAAAAGAGGCCAAGCGGAAACACTCCGGCCGACTACCTCAGAGAAAATCATTTTTATTAAACTCTCCCAAAAAGCCCCATATGTGTGTGTTCTATCCATCTGTGTGTGTCCTGTCCTGTTCTGTCCATCTGTGTGTCCTGTCCTGGTCTGTCCATCTGTGTGTGTCCTGTCCTGGTCTGTCCATCTGTGTGTGTCCTGTCCTGTTCTGTCCATCTGTGTATGTCCTGTCCTGTTCTGTCCATCTGTGTGTGTCCTGTCCTGTTCTATCCATCTGTGTATGTCCAGTCCTGGTCTGTCCATTTGTGTGTGTCCTGTCCTGTTCTATCCATCTGTGTGTGTCCTGTCCTGTTCTGTCCTTCTCTGTGTGTCCTGCTCTGTCCATCTGTGTGTGTCCAGTCCTGTTCTATCCATCTGTGTGTGTCTTCCTTGGGGCAGTGGGAGTGTTCCACATGGGGAGAGAGTGTGACCTACTGATTTACTACTTTTGCTACAGTGCTCTGTTGCACACACACACACTGCTTGCTTCACGTGGTGCCGTTCTGCCAATTGTATGAAGGACACAGGATGCCCAGCATGAGACGCACACACCTCCAGTCTGTGTGTTCTCACCATTTAGCTTCAGCCTAGAGAGAGAGAGGGGGAGAGAGAGAGAGGGGGAGAGAGAGAGAGGGGGAGAGAGAGAGGGGGAGAGAGAGAGGGGGAGAGAGAGAGGGGGAGAGAGAGAGAGAGAGAGAGAGGGGGAGAGAGAGAGGGGGAGAGAGAGAGAGAGAGAGAGAGAGAGGGGGAGAGGGAGAGAGGGAGAGGGAGAGAGAGGGAGAGAGAGAGAGAGAGAGAGAGAGAGAGAGCGAGAGAGAGCGAGAGAGAGAGAGAGAGAGAGAGAGAGAGAGAGAGAGAGAGAGAGAGAGAGAGAGAGAGAGAGAGAGAGAGAGAGACTTCATTATTTATTTGGCTAGCCGATTAGCTTCACCGCCTTGACAGTCCCACTCATTTCCCCCACACACACTTCAAAGTCACTCTCATTTCATGCACCGTTTCAGGATTTACTCATGTTTATATTGAACGTTTATAACCATAAACCTGTTAGTGAGAAAAGCACATTGTTAAGTCTGATGCATGCTGGGTTTTTTTCTGTATATTTACATTATTTCATGGACCATTTCAGGCTTTAGGCTTGTTTATGTGTTCGCGTCTGTAGTCGTATCTCAATACTATAATGTGTTTTCACAAAACAAAAAAAAATCTAATCCTATAAACTATGACTATGGCGTATATCTCACTGTGTATACAATGTATGTCCTTAGTCCGGTCTGAGCAAGCATCCAACATGACACCTTATTCCATATTTAGGGATCTGGTCAAAGTGCACCATATAGTATAGGGAAGAGGGTGGCGTTTAAGACTCAATGTATGTGTTCAGACTTAGTTGGAAAATTGCATCATTAATACATTTGATTCAGGCTCCAGTATGTTTGTTTTTAGCTATAGCGTTTTGAGGAGAATAACAATGAACTATAGACAGTCCCTCCAGGAATTAACAATCGTGTGATCGCAGAATCCTGGAGGGACTGTATATAGCACTATAGAATCCTGGAGGGACTGTATATAGCACTG
>NC_092166.1:82791974-82802941 GCF_045791955.1 Oncorhynchus clarkii lewisi | reverse complement strand
TAGAATCCTGGAGGGACTGTATATAACACTATAGAATCCTGGAGGGACTGTATATAACACTATAGAATCCTGGATGGACTGTATATAGCACTGTAGAATCCTGGAGGGACTGTATATAACACTATAGAATCCTGGAGGGACTGTATATAACACTATAGAATCCTGGGGGGACTGTATATAACACTATAGAATCCCGGAGGGACTGTATATAACACTATAGAATCCTGGAGGGACTGTATATAGCACTATAGAATCCTGGATGGACTGTATATAGCACTGTAGAATCCTGGAGGGACTGTATATAACACTATAGAATCCTGGATGGACTGCATATAGCACTGTAGAATCCTGGAGGGACTGTATATAACACTATAGAATCCTGGAGGGACTGTATATAACACTATAGAATCCTGGAGGGACTGTATATAACACTATAGAATCCCGGAGGGACTGTATATAACACTATAGAATCCTGGAGGGACTGTATATAACACTATAGAATCCTAGATCCTACCCCAGCCAAACCCTAACTCGGACGACGCTGGGCCAATTGTGCCAATCACGAACAGTTGTGATACAGCCTGGAATCGAACAAGGGTCTGTAGCGATGCCTCTAGCACTGAGATGCAGTGCCTTAGACCGATGCACCACTCGGAAGCCCCGAGGCTAGATATGTCTAGGTATGTCTAGGTCTGGCTAAGTCTGACTAGGTCTGGCTAGATATGTCTAGGTCTGGCTAGGTCTGGCTAGATATGGTTGGGTATGTCTAGGTCTGGCTAGATATGGATAGGTATGTCTAGGTCTGGCAAGATATGGCTAGGTCTGGCAAGATATGTCTAGGTCTGGCTAGATATGGCTAGGTCTGGCTAGATATGGTTGGGTATGTCTAGGTCTGGCTAGATATGTCTAGGTCTGGCTAGATATGGCTAGGTCTGGCTAGATATGGTTGGGTATGTCTAGGTCTGGCTAGGTCTGGCTAGGTATGTCTAGGTCTGGCAAGGTATGGCTAGATATGGCTAGGTCTGGCTAGATATGGTTAGGTCTGGCAAAATATGGCAAGATCTGGCTAGGTATGTCTAGGTCTGGTTAGGTCTGGCCAGGTCTGGCTAGGTATATCTAGGTCTGGCTAGGTCTGGCTAGATATGGCTAGGTCTGGCTAGATATGGCTCGGTCTGGCTAGGTCTGGCTAGATATGGCTAGATATGGCTAGGTCTGGCTAGGTATGGCTAGGTCTGGCTAGATATGGCTCGGTCTGGCTAGATATGGCTAGGTCTGGCTAGATATGGCTCGGTCTGGCTAGATATGGCTAGATATGGCTAGGTTTGGTTAAGTCTGACTAGGTCTGGCTAGGTATGGGAATTTTAGAAAAATACCTGAAAAGGAGAAATGTGATCTAATGTTCTCTGTGGAAGAAAAAATGATGGTCGATGTAGAGTGCACTATATAGTAGTGCAAGTAGTAGTGCACTATATAGGGAATAGGGCCCTGGTCTAAAGTAGTGCACTATATAGGGAATAGGTCCCTGGTCTAAAGTAGTGCACTATATAGGGAATAGTGCCCTGGTCTAAAGTAGTGCACTATATAGGGAATAGGGCCCTGGTCAAAAGTAGTGGACTATATAGGGAATAGGGCCCTGGTCTAAAGTAGTGCACTATATAGGGAATAGGGCCCTGGTCTAAAGTAGTGCACTGTATAGGGAATAGGGCTCTGGTCAAAAGTAGTGGACTGCCATTTGGGACACAGACAGTTCCTCTGTTCCTCTCTTATGAAGGCCTGTTCTCTTATTAAAATATTACCAGGGTTTTATTGCGTTTAACATGTTTAGGGGCAGAGGGGCCATCAATGGTTCCATTTGAGCAAGGAGGGATGTACTTCGGGAAGTATTCAGACCCCTTGACTTTTTCCACATTTTGTTAGGTTTACACTCCTATTCTAAAATTGCAAAATTTTTATTTTTCTTCGCCTCATCAATTTAAACCCAATACCCCATGATGACAAAGCAAAAACAGGTTATTAGACATTTTTGCAAATGTATAAAAATAAAAAAAACGGAAATATCACATTTACATAAGTATTCAGACCCTTTACTCAGTACTTTGTTGAAGCACCTTTCGCAGCGATGACAACCTCGAGTCTTCTTGGGTATTGTGCTATAAGCTTGGCACACCTGAATTTGGGGAGTTTCTCCCATTCCTCTTTGCAGATCCTCTCAAGCTCTGTCAGGTTGGATGGGGAACGTTGCTGCACAGCTATCTTCATGTCTCTCCAGAGATGTTTGATCAGGTTCAAGTCCGGGCTCTACCTGGGCCCCTCAAGGACATTTAGAGACTTGTCCCGAAGCCGCTCTTGCATTGTCTTGGCTGCTTGCTTATGGTCGTTGTCCTTTTGGAAGGTGAACCATTGCCCCAGTCTGAGGTCCTGAGCGTTCTGGATCAGGTTTTCATCAAGGATCTCCCCTGTACTTTGCTCGGTTCATCTTTGCCTTGATCCTGGCTAGTCACCCAGTCCCTGCCACTAAAAAACGTACCCACAGCACAATGCTGCCACCACCATGTACAGTGTTACTGTGCTTGAAAGTTTCTTTGCAAAATGTTTCCCTTAATATTATTTACAATATGTTTGTGATGGAGTGTTGATGATGGTGTTTTTGAAAGAGTTGTTATCAGTGTGTTTTCTCTGCTACTCCAACGTCCACACTGGAAAATAATCACGTATACGGTAATTTGGGTTATTATTGTTTTGTGAAATGTTTTACCACCTACTGTAAATTATGGTGCATTGTGGGAACATTTTGAGGACGGGGAAATAATTGTTGTATTTCAAATGGTAATATAATTTCATCCCACAGAATGCAGGACTGTACGGTATTTTGGAACGCCAAAAACCTTTTGATCACTAGTGGGTGCATGGTATTGTTGTTTCAGGCTCATTAACATATTTTGAGGTTTTGTTGTGTCTGTGAGTGAGAGTGCTGTACCAATTTAACTGATATGTGGTAGCAGTTCCAAATCAATTTAAACTGTATAAAAAGGCAGATTGGAGTGGCAGCTAGTCTTAAAGCTGTAAATGCCCTGTGTTTTATATTTATTTCCACAGTATGTGGTTGGAATAATACTGTGAAAATGATGATAATGCTGGTGACAGGGAAATTAAGCTTCCTGAGGCATTGAGGCTTTCCAGCAAATTGTGTCGAAAATAGGTTATTCACTCAAGGCGTTGATCGACACAGTGCACACTAGTGGCACCTGCTGGTCAAAATGATTTAGAGTAGCCAAATTATTATAGATGACGTCCCACACACCCTAGAGCAGGGGTGGGTAACTCCGGCCTTATTGGTGTCACACTTTCCCACCATCCCTAGCAAACACAGCTGATTAAACTAATGGCATTCTAAACTGAAAATCATGATTAGGTGATTATTGGAGTCAGGTGTGTTAGCTGGAGCTGAGGGCAAATCTGTGACACCAATCAGGCCCTCGAGGACTCGAATTGCCCACCCTTTGCCCTAGAGTGTACCAAACCAATCAGGTGGTTGTTCGACGAAACAAAGCTGATGCAGGCATCGGCACACTGTTTTGAAGTAAACTGCTTAGTGATTTCGACGCATGCCCCGGAGCTCCGGCATCAAACGTAGAATCACAAAATAATGCCATTATAGTGTAAGAGCTGTTTGAAAAAGACCACCTTACCTTTTAGTCTGTTTTGGTGGGATGGAATGTTAGCCTCACCAGGCATTTAATTAGTTAATAGACCAATAGTAAGAGAGTTCCAAACCTCTCTGCCAATAGCAGCTTGTTACACAGCACAGCACAACACAACACAACACTAAACAATACATTAAATGGACTATAATGGTGACAAAAGGTTCTCACAAACTGTTAGGGCCTACACCTTACCACTGCTACACCTGGCTATCTGCGGAGCCTTGTCTGGCAGCGAAACAGTTCATTCAGCCTCATTTACTGCCTTTTAAAAGAAACAGGTAGATATGACTGACTTGCTTAAACACATGTGGTTTCTACTGACAATTGAGATGTAAAAACTATGACATAAGGGGACGACGAGCGGGTAATTAATGAGCGAGCTAGGACGGACATAGTCAATATAACTATTTGTTCAGCACTTATGACAATGTACAGCGATAGAATTCAGAACATGGGCCGTTCTTTTGACGTCATTTTACCATGGCCAAAGACCTTGAGCCTCCTTGAATGGGCACTTCTAGCACTCAAGGGGCTTGAATTTTTGAGCTCTCCCCATAGATTGTGCGATGATGACAGTCATGTCCCCATGAATGACAGAACACTGAGCCAATCACGCTGCAACTAGAGAACATTACCAACCCCCTACGCTCCATATTCATATTCAACCGGTGTTGAGCGTTCAAAAATGCATCGGTTATTCTGCACTCTGTTACACTAAGACGAGTCTTTTGTTAAGAAATGTAGCTAGATAGCTAGCTAGGTAAACAATGAATCCCAACGCGTGACGTAGTGTTATCGAGTCAGCCAGCTAACAGTACACTAACTTGAAATGAAAATACTTAGTCAAAATTAGAAAAGCGTAATATCCGAAAATGTTGCTGGTAGACTATCTTACCAGTGGTCTGAAATCGGAATAGATAGCCAGAGCGAATTTACCAGCTAGTACATCTATCAATAGTTGCAGTGACATTCTGTTGAAATGGATACTTGCATAGTGGAGTCTTTTGTTAAGACTAGCTAGCTAAACAATGGACCATAATCACAACTCATGACGTAGCTGTTAGCAGGTAGCTAACCACCAGTTTCTCTGGTAACTAGTCAAGCAAATGTGTCTGAGATACGAAGAATAAGATATACATATACATAACGTTAGCTAGCTAACAGTACATTTGAAATTAAAACACTTTCTGTCAAAATTAGAAACATGTAATATCTGAAAATGTTGCTAGACTATCTTACCCATATACATCACAGGTCTCCTGTCTGATGCCATGCATGGTTGCCCTTAGTTTGAACATGTTATCCAGACTGGTGTTTTCTCCATCTCCTTAGCTATTGATGCGGTAGCACAAAAAAAGGGCTCTGATGACACCGCCTTTACTGGATCCGCCCACACCTTCACCACTAGCTCCGCCTCTTAAGTGGGAGCCAAATAACTGGTTCGATGATGTTCAAGTACCGCCCCCAGATGAGGAAGAAGGCGAGTCATCGACAAAACAAGAAAAAGCTAAACTGACTGGGTTAACCTGATGCAATATTTGGGCTTAGAGGATGCATAGACACTGTCACTGGTGATAGTTTCACAGTGGCATTTCACACTGACATTTTCCCAGTGACATCTTGCCGCATCTAAAAATGTGTCGGTGTGATGTGCCAGTGCGACATGTCAAACTGACCCTTTACAGGAACAGCTAGATTAGAATGTACCTCAGCGCTAAGGCTGACTTGGACCTGAAGAAAGAGTAGATAAGAAGCATGCTTTCAATGGAAAGGCATGATAGTGCTACTTGACTTATCACTGACAGACAGCTTGTGATACTTCAACTATCATCAACCTAAAAGGTAATATCTGACTTTCATACTCTAGAACAATTGTAACTTTTGATTTCTGGATCTTGTAAAGAGACGACCAGAGACTACCCTGTACACTCCTTGTAACGGATCTCCTCCTCTTCGTCTGAGGAAGAGTAAGGATCGGACCAAGGTGCAGCGTGGTAAGTGTTCATGTCTTTTTAATAAACAAACTGAACACTGGAACAAAACAATAAACGATGTGAACAAAACGAAACAGTACCGTGTGGCCCAAACACTCACACGGAAAACAAACACCCACAAACCGAAAGTGAAACCCAGGCTACCTAAGTATGATTCTCAATCAGGGACAACAATTGACAGTTGCCTCTGATTGAGAACCATACTAGGCCGAATTCAAAAACCAACATAGGAAAACCAACATAGACTGCCCACCCCAACTCACGCCCTGACCATACTAAAACAAAGACAAAAACAAAGGAACTAAGGTCAGAACGTGACAGTAACCCCTCCCAAAGGTGCAGACTCCGACCGCAAAACCTAAACCTATAGGGGAGGGTCCTACTACTATTGCCTACATAATCCACCCCCTAACTGGAGTAGATACACAGCATCAGTGGAGATACGAAGGGTCTTGGTCTCGACACTCTGCCTTTTAACAAGATTCAGCGAATCATAGTACAAACTTCTAGTAGGAGAAACAGATATATATCTGACTTTCATACTATCGAACAATTGTATCTCTTGACTTCTGATTTCTGAACGAGACGTACTGAGACAACTACTCACTACACTCCTCGTGCTGAATATATCCAGCCCCTAACCAGGGTAGATGAATAGCATCGGGGGTGTTACAAGGGGACTTGATCTCGAACCGTTCTCTTCACTAATCAGTAAATCATAGTACAAACTTCTAGTAGGAGAAACAGATACTGAGTGATTGGATAAGCCTCTAGAGAAAATGTGAGTGGAAGAACATACTCTTTGGGGACCAAACAGGTCATCCTACGCTAAGGTAATTAACCGCTTGTTGTAATACATATATAAGGCATTAATAGTAGTAAGTGTTTTGATGATGTTTGATGTTATAGATTAAGGGCCAGAAATAAACTGTAATAACGGGTACAACTGTGTGAACTGCAAACATTGAATAAAAAGTAGAAACTAGACCCAAACCCCTAGGAGAGAGAACACCTCTGATGCTCCCAATCTAGGGAAACGAGTCTAGTTTCTACACTAAAGACAATATAATGGTTAGGACAGAATAATCATTTTATTGTAATAGTAATACTCTATATTAATACTCAAGTAGTATTAGTCGACGGACATAGACTGTAAATGGACTGTAACCAAGTTATAGCTTGCGTGAGTCCAGATATAAGAGCATACCAAGGGAAAGAGAAAGTGAAACTAGAGGTACTCTAAGTCTGATTGATATTATCTAAGATCCCGAAACCAGCCTAATGGCATCACACAAGGCTAATCTCTGAATAAAAGGGCAGGATACATAACCAGGTCAGTCCGGCGGACCTGTGAGTCACCAGTTAACCTGTGAGTCACCAGTTAACCTGTGAGTCACCAGTTAGCCTGTGAGTCACCAGTTAGCCTGTGAGTCACCAGTTAGTCAGTGAGTCACCAGTTAGCCTGTGAGTCACCAGTTAACCTGTGAGTCACCAGTTAGCCTGTGAGTCACCAGTTAACCTGTGAGTCACCAGTTAGCCTGTGAGTCACCAGTTAGCCTGTGAGTCACCAGTTAGCCTGTGAGTCACCAGTTAGCCTGTGAGTCTCCAGTTAGCCGGGTGACATAAGAACTTGAGTGAGATGACGTGTATCACTCTCGACGGGGGTACCTTAACGGTCCTATAGCAAAATCCCCTACCGCGACACTATTAGTTTGTAATCCAGACTGGTGTTTTTGTCCATCTCCTTAGCTATCGTACTAAAATTCCGCTGATTTCAAGACTCGGTCCTCCAGAAAGTGGAGAGCATACACATAACGTTAGCTAGCGAGCCAGTCAGCTAATGTTAGCTTGCTAACAGTATACTTAAACTTGACATTAGTTTTATGCAGTTTTACTACACGATAAATTGGTTTTATTAAAAGCCGCGTTCAATACGATACCCTAAACATACAGACCAGCTCCAACAGATGCGTGCTATATGGCAGACCAATCCAAACTCATTTCTTGGCATGTCCAGCCCACTCATTATCTCAGCCAATCATGGCTAGCAGGATGGTTGCTCAATTTTTCTATGGCTAAACCAACTAGGCTCGTAATTTAATTATTTTATTGGTATTTACAGATGGCATGCAGGTTTGTTATTAAGGCACATGAAAGTTCACGTTTGAGAAGGGATTTCTGCCAAAAAAACGCATTTTGATTAAAAAACATCTACCCTCTTAAGTGCCTTGCGGTCGGAGGCCGAGCAATTGCCGTACTTGGCAGTGATGCAACATGCTCTCGATGTTGCAGCTGTAGAAGCTTTTGAGGATCTCAGGACCCATGCCAAATCGTTTTAGTTGCTGAGGGAGAATAGGCTTTGTCGTGCCCTCTTCACGACTGTCTTGGTGTGTTTGGACCAATCTAGTTTGTTGTTGATGTGGACACCAAGGAATTTGAAGCTCTCAACCTGCTCCACTACAGCCCCGTCGATGAGAATGGGGACGTGCTCGGTGCTCCTTTTCCTGTAGTCCACAATCATCTACTTAGTCTTGGTTACATTGAGGGATAGGTTGTTTTTCCGGAAACACCCGGCCAGGTCTCTGACCTCCTCCCTATAGGCTGTCTCGTCGTAGTCGGTGATCAGGCTTACCACTGTTGTGTCGTCAGCAAACTTAATGATGGTGTTGGAGTCATGCCTGGCCATGCAGTCGTGGGTGAACAGGGAGTACAGGAGGGGACTGAGCACGCACCCCTGGGGAGCTCCAGTGTTGACGGTTCAGCGTGGCAGATGTGTTGCTACTATCCTCACCACCTGGGGCGGCCTGTCAGGAAGTCCAGGATCCAGTTGCAGAGGGAGGTGTTTAGTGCCAGGATCCTTAGCTTAGTGATGAGCTTTGAGGGTACTATGGTGTTGAACGCTGAAGTCTGTGAAGTCGTGACTTGCTACATACACCTAGTTTCCTGAATCGGGTCACATATGGAATCATGTAGTAACCAAAAAAGTGTTAAACAAATTAAAATATATTTTATATTTGAGATTCTTCAAATATCCACACTTTGCCTTGATGATAACTTTGCACACTCTTGGCATTCTTTCAACCAGCTTCACCTGGAAGGCTTTTCTAACAGTCTTGAAGGAGTTCCCACATATGCTGAGTACTTGTTGGCTGCTTTTCCTTAACTCTGCGGTCCAACTCATCCCAAGTTCCTCAATTTGGTTATCAGGGGATTGTGGAGGCCAGGTCATTTGATGCAGCACCCAATCACAATCCTTTTTGGTAGAATGGCCCTTACACAGCCTGAAGGTGTGTTGTGTCATTGTCCTGTTGAAAAACAATTGATAGTCCCACTAAGCCAAATCACATTGGATAGTGCATCGCTGCAGAATGCTGTGGTAGCAATGCTGGTTAAGTGTGCCTTGAATTGTAAATAATTCACAGACAGTATCACCAGAAAAGCACCCCCACACCATAACACATCCTCTTCCATGCTTTACGGTGGGAAATACACATGCAGAGATTATCCGTTCACCCACACTGCGTCTCACAAAGACACGGCAGTTGGAACCAAAAATCTCAAAATTTGGACACCAGATCAAAGCGCACATTTCCACGGGTATAATATCCAGTGCTTGTGTTTCTAGGCACAAGCTAGACTCTTCTTATTATTGGTGTCCTTTTGTAGTGGTTTCTTTGCAGCAATTCTGAGGCTGGTAACTCTAATGACCATCCTCTGCAGCAGAGGTAACTCTGGGTCTTCCATTCCTGTGGCGGTCCTCATGAGAGCCAGTGTCATCATAGCGTTTGATGATTTTTGCGACTGCATTTGAAGAAACTTTCAAAGTTCTTTTAATGTTCCATATTGACTGACCTTCGTGTCTTAAAGTAATGACGCTGTCGTTTCTCTGTTTATTTGAGATGTTCTTGTGCCATAATATGGACTTGGCACTTTTACCAAATATGGCTATCTTCTGTACACCACCACCACCATGTCACAACACAACTGATTGGCTTAAATGCATTAAGGAAAGACATTCCACACATTAACTTTTAACAAGGCACAACTGTTAATTGAAATGCATTCCAGGTGACTACCTCATGAAGCTGGTTGAGAGAATGCCAAGAATGTGCAAAGCTGTCATCAATGCAAAGTGTGGCTATTTGAAGAATCTCAAATTTAAAATATATTTTGATTTGTTTAACACTTTTTTTGGTTACTACATGATTCCATATGTGTTATTTCATAGTTTTGATGTCTTCACTATTATTCTACAATGTTGAAAATAGTACAAATAAAGAAAACCCTTCAATGAGTAGGTGTTCTAAAACGTTGACCGGTAGTGTACATTTAGCTAAGCAGGTGGGGCTCAAAACAGCTCTGCCTCACCTTCCCTGTATGACGGTTCGCCACTGATACCAACAACACTACAGGACTTTTTGGGTTGGTCTCTCTCTCTTTCTCTGCTTCATGATTCCTTGCATACAGGAGAGATCTAGGGGCCAACTTTAACATTCTGTTTACAGGCCAAACACAGAAAGATATAGAAGTGCTCTCTTATCCATCTCTTCGAGAGAGAGAGAGAGAGAGAGAGAGAGATCCCTCTCTCCATTCCCTCAGGAACTGCATTGTTGTTCCTGTATGAGGCAGGCCCTGAAGGATAGCTCTATTCTCTAAGTAATTCATAGTCTCCTCTCCTCGCCTCGCTCATGTTTGTGTGTGTGTCTCACTCGTGTAGTCATCTGTTGTGATGCGTCTTTGTCCTCATCCTGCAAGCCGATTGGTTCCCCTTGACACCTCATTATCCGAGCTGGGCCCAAGAGATGTCACTGAATACATTACTGTGTCCCAAATGGTATATAGGGCCATGGGTCTCTGATCAAAAGTATCGCACTATATTGTGAATTGGGTGCTATTTGGCACCTCCCCCCCTCGTCTAACAGTGAATATTTCCATTCTCTGGGCTGATGAAGGGTTAGGGATAGTTTCAGGTCATAGCTTCAATTGTTTTGGTGTGAATAGAATATATAAGCCTATTGATTTTTTTGGTCTTTGTTTTGCGCTGAGATCTCAAGCTAAAAGTGTTTGTCTTCTGTTACAATAGAAGTTTACATTTGAGTTGTTCATTTCTTGTCCCCCTGTCCTCTCCAATGCCCCTGTCCTCTCCAATGCCCCTGTCCTCTCCAATGTCCCTCTCCCCCTGTCGTCTCCAATGTCCCTGTCCTCTCCAATGCCCCTGTCCCCTGTCATCTCCAATGCCCCTGTCCTCTCCAATGCCCCTGTCCCCCTG